>NC_045441.1:135056332-135173302 GCF_002776525.5 Piliocolobus tephrosceles | reverse complement strand
TTTTTTTTTTTTTTTTTTTTTGTATTTTTATGGGGTTTCACTATGTTAGCCAGGATGATCTCGATCTCCTGACCTTGTGATCCACCCATCTCAGCCTCCCAAAGTGCTGGGATTACAGGTGTGAACCACCGTGACTGGCCACCGTGTGTATCTTCTTAAATGGAAAGAAGATAAATAATTTTCTGTAAAAGAAATTATGGAAGTGGTCTTCTTTTCTTCTATTCCCAAATTAATCCTGAGTCCATTTCACAATGTTTCAAATTAAGGTGCATAGGCTCGAATAGGTTTTGGAAATGTCATTAAAATTTGCCAAAACTGTCCTTAAATTGTATTATTATAAAAAGCATTTGCTTTGATTCTGTTGATGTGGAATGTTGAGTCTGCTGGTCTCTTAAGGAAATCCCTCCACTGAAGTATAGTCTCTTAACTTTTATATAGAATGAATGTATTTGTTGCCTTAAATAGCATGTCTGTAAAATTCAAGTGAAAGATAATCATCTGTCATGTTGAACAGTCCACCCTCAGCACTTAAATACAAGCATGCATATCTCTGCAGATTTCAATGATTTGTATAAACATTTTAATACCTATAATAATTTTTCTCTTTGTTTTAGCTGTCAGGAAACTGAGAGTTAACATCAATGTACAATATAATTACAAGAAACCCATTGTAGAATCCCAATGACATACTTTTATGTTGCTGCTTTTCAATAATGCTTCTTTTGATTTATTTCTGAAGATTTTATGAAGCTGTATGTACAACTTAATACATTTCCAAATTCTGTCTCCAAGCAGGTTAGCATGAGTTTTAAATAAGTAAATGAGTTGATTTTCAATAACTTGAAAACTTGAAACTATATAGCCAACCTAAAAGACTGGTTATTTTTCCCCTTAAATATCTATCAGCCATACCATTTATAATATAGAAAAGATAACATTTTTATGCAATATGGTACCCTTAAGTCTGGCTGTTTTTAGTAAGCTGTGCTTAAATTTTAATGTAGTGGAACTCTCAAAATTATGTCTATTTAGTTTAATGTTCTGTCTTTTAAGTATAGGGCCAATCATTTATCCAAGAGAACCAATTTCCCATTGGTTAAACTCACCAAAATTGCTTTCATGTCCACCACATAAAAAGTGTGCAATATTTATACCATAATCCTTAGATCTTTTTATACTAAATGAAGGACACAATTTAATTTATGGATTAAACCTGATGCTTCTTTTCCGTTACTGTTGTAGTAATAGCATTCTTATTATTTTATTCTCTACATGTGGATTATTATATATTCTTTGTTCTTATAGACTTAGAGCTGCATGTAAAGGTTTATTTTTCTCAGCCAAAATTACTCCAAGTCCTCTTCACCTCATTTTTTGATAACTGCAAATCCTTCCAGTCACCTCAAAAAACATCTCTTTGAACTTCAGTTATTCTTGCACAACACAATTGATGAAACTTTCTAAACTACCAGCTTATATTACTTCCAAGATCTGAAATGTATAATGGCTCTTTCTAACCTTCATATTTAGCTAAAATTTCTCTGAAGTTCAAGGTCTGCCATAACCTAGACCTATTCTTCAGACCTAAACTTATTCTCTGCCATTATAATCTTACACCTACCTTTAATATTCAGCTGGTAGCCTCCCATGCTTTTTCTCATCTCTGACTTAAGACTGTACTTACTTTTCTCTCAAAATGTATGCTTTCCTGAAGGTTTCACATAACTTGTACCCCTCCATAACTGTAGAATATACTAGGCTGTAAATTCCCAGGCCTGATGCAGTCACTCATGCTTGTTATCCCTGCATTTTGGAAAACTGAGGCAGGAGGACTGCTTGAGGTCAGTGTTGGTGACCATCCTGGACAACAAAGTGAGACCCTGTGCCAATAAAATAAAATAAAATAAAATAAAATAAAATAAAATAAAATAAAATAACTAAAAAATTAGCAACATGGTGACCCATGCCTTTAGTCCTAGCTATTCAGAGGCTGAAATGGGAGGATTACTTGAGCCCAGGGGTTCTAGGCTGCTGTGAGCTATGACCGTGCCATTGCACTCTGTGACTCCAACTCTAAAATAAATAAATAATCATTGGCTTTGAGACTTTTTTCTACTTAATTATTTTGATAATAATAACTACCATATAATTGTGCACCAAGGAATTTGCTAAAAACATTGTGTGTATTATTTCTAACTTTTTTTTTTTTAGATGGAGTTTTGCTCATGTTGCCCAGGCTGGAGTGCAGTGGCATGGTCTCTGCTCACTGCAACCTCTGCCTCCTGGGTTCAAGCAATTCTCCTGGCTCACCCTCCCAAGTAGTTGGGATTACAGGTACATGACACCACATCTGGCTAATTTTGTATTTTTAGTAGAGATGGGGATTCCCCATGTTGGCCAGGCTGGTCTCAAACTCCTGACTTCAAGTGATCCCACCTGGGTGTCCCAAAGTGCTGGGATAACAGGCGTGAGCCACCACACCCGGCTGTATTATTTCTTTTAATATTCACAGTGAAATTTTGAAGTACAGCATATCATCTATATTTTACAGGAATTACAGGGTAAATAAATCTGAGCTCAAATGGAGGTGCTAGCATGCAAACTCAAGTCAGAGTGACTGTCAAGGGCATGCTCTTCCATGCCTCAAATTAATTAACACATCATTCTTCTGTAAGAGGTCACATCACCATCACTCACATTCACCACCTGCAGTGCTGGATCAGCATTGTCCAAGAGCAGAACTGTGTAATCTACTTTCTCCAGTGTTCAACATGCATTCAAAAACATGCTTCAAACATATTCACCATGGATCAAACATTTAGAGGCAGATTTTGTGAAAAGTAAATTGATGAGATAGGAAACAACCAAACAAAGCTAAACTCCAAATCCCCTGATAGCCCCACATCTATCAGGACAGAAGACTGTGCAACCTTGTGACCCTCAGCTCCTCAGAAAATTAGGCAAAATTGCCTTGAGACTCTGCAGTTACTGCAACAATACAGATTATAGGTGTCAAATCCTTTCCAAAGTTTGCCTAAGGTTTTGCAGGGGATGGGTGGTTATAAAGCTGTGGGGGTGATTTATTTACTAATAATGTCTTATGTTTCTTGAGCTAAGCTGCTGTACATTCTTTTTGATGCTTGAACGTAGCCTTCTGTAAGAAAACCCTGTCACTCCAAGCACTGTGAACAGTGTAGGCTTTTTGAAGACTCATGAAGAGACACAGAACAGTAGCTCAATAATAGCAAGCAAAACAAAACAAAAAACCACATTCAACTTGCAAATAGAGGCTCTTCACAAAGTCCCAGACTGTCTTTTTCTCTTGTCCTCCCTTCCCCTATTCCTCTTTGACTCTACCTCCTGTTTTCTGTAAGAAAACCAATAGTTTCCTTTGCTTATGGCATAGAAGGATCGTCTCTTCCTTTGGGTATGTTAATGACCACTTTCTTTCATGCTCACAGCATCTCACGTTTTATAGTAAGTGTCAAGAAGCTTTCCGGAGTATTTTTCAAACAAAATACATATATTTGTGCTAGTAGTTAATATAATAAAGTTTTTATTTTTTATTTATGTGTGCATCTGTGTACGTAGGGGTACACACATTCACATTAACACTTTTAGAGTGTGTTTGTAGCATTCAGCATGGAAAACAAGTTACCAGATAGAGCCTTCATTATCTTTCTAGCACAAAGAATGTGCTTATTTATAGAAGGTGTGCTTATGAGTATAGGACTACAAACAAACATTGGAATAACCTAAAAGCTATTAATGCCAATTACTATAACTCTCTGACAGTTATTACCTACATGGAATCCTTATCACATTTACTGAACATTTCAAAACTTTTTCTATGTTATCTACCTATTTCTTTCTCTTTCCTGCACTTTTTCTAGTTTTGTATGCTTTACATGCCTTTATTCTCTTCTGTGATTTGCTTTCCTCATTTGGCTATCTCTTCTTCTCTTTCACTTTTATTTCATACATCTTTATGGTTTTACCTACTTTGATCACCCATCTATATTTCTTCCTTTTCTCTTTCTGTCTTTAATCTCCCAAAATGGCAATAAAATGGAATTTAAATTCATAGCCAACACTGAAGATTATTAGTTCAATAAAACTTAATGCCCTTGATATTAATTTGAAAAAAAAAGAAGGTATCTTCTTCTTTATGAAACAAGAAAACATACAGATCTGAATATAGATATATTAGGAAATGCACTGGTAAATTAATGATTTTCAATTCTATGAGTATTGGAAAATGTTACGATGAACAAATGATGGAAATAGTATTCAACCATTCAAGGAAAATAAATTGAATTAACAGCTCAGGAATTAAAACACTTTTACTTCTTGGCTTTTACTATCTTCTTGAAAAGTAATACAGAAGAAATATGATTTATATTGTTTCTATTAATATTAGAATAACACAGACACAGAGAGAGAGAGAGAGAGAGAGAGAGAGAGAGAGAGAGAGAGAGAATACCTGCTTTAATCTTTATACAAAAGAACTCAGTACTTTGCAGGACTACTTTCTAAAAATGATTAAGAACTTTTTAGTTTTCTGAAAATCTGAACTTTAAGCCTTCATACATATATGTAATTTATGCAACTTAAAATGTGCACTTTTTCATCTCATCTGGATCTCGGTACCTTAGATTTAGGTGACAGGATGACAAACAGGCCATTATTTGTAGCTGTATTATTTGTGCTAAAATATGTGGCCAAATTGATGTATATTGTTTGTATTATTAATTACCAGGACAAAGCAAAATGTGTGCTGTACTGGGGCATGGGACAACCAGACAATATCCAATAACCAAAAACTTATCAGGCAGCATATTTCCTCGACATCATCAGAGAAAATTCGGAATGCTACCTTCTGAAGCCTGCTGTCTGAAATCAGAACAGCCTGGGAGCTTTCTAAACACTCAAGAGAAAAATTCTGCTTTTGTAACCATAATATGTCTGTTGCCTGATGCTCAACAAGTCAATACATGGAGACAGCAGGTTGCAGCAAAGAAAGGGATTTCATTGTAGGGCAGCCAAAGGAGGAGACAGGAGGAAACCTCACACACATCTCCTTGGGGAGTCTGGGACTAGGGTTTTCACAGGCTTTGAAGTAGGCCAAAGTGTGGAGATCATGAATTGGTTGAAGAGTGCAGGGTGAAGTCATGGAATGGGGAGATAAAGAAACTATTCTCACGTGACTCAGCTCCTCTGTGAGTGTCTTTAAACTGGTTGGGGTCCGCTGTTTTGCTGGAATTTAGGATCTGCTTAAGCAATTCCTAAAAAGCCTTGTGATTCCAACATCAGAGATCCTATCTATCCTATGTCAGAATCCTATCTATAGGAGCAATGCGATGCAAATGGTCAGTATCTAGTGCTATGTGACTTTGGTTACAAGGAAGTGCGTCAAAATGCAGTCTGACTAATGCTTAATTTTAACTATATTTCTGTCCAGAATGCTTGCTAACCCTGTGAGGACGGCTTCACTTTGCTCTGTCAAGCATTCTAAAGCAATAAAATTTTTCTTTTTTTCTTTTTTTCCTTCTTTTTTTTTTTGAGATGGAGTCTCTCTCTGTCGCCCAGGCTGGAGTGCAGTGGTGTGCAATAAAATTTAATAGGTGAAAATGAAGTCATTTATGCACACTTTTTAATGTTTTCATTTTTAAAAATTGTTTCTGCTTTCAGGATAATAATTCTAAGCTTTCTAGAATGGGAGCAATAGAGCTAGATCTACAAGATTCATGTAACCAATATCTTTTGAAAATAGGCAAAATGTTATTGTCCTTATTTTTGAGGGATAGGAAAATCCATAACAATAATTTTTTCTTTTATTAGCAAGAAAAAATATTTTAATGGGTGAATGGAGGTATAATATCTATTTAGATTATCACATATTTTAGATTTTAATTGTTTCATCTCTTAAAAATGTGAATACTCTGGGAGAACAATTCTCAACCTAAATTTGAGACATGGTGCTTATTTACACACATCTTTATGAGCATTGTTATAAAGATTAGCCAGCCTGGAAACTTAGAAGGGTAGAACATCCACCTGTACCCTGAATAAATGCTTTTGCAGGAAAACAAAAAACAAAACAAACAAACCAAAAAACAGTTTTTGCAGCCTCTAACTTACAAACCCATCTTCTTCATCTCTCCCTGAGGCTGGCAGTACAAATAATAGTCTTGGATTTTATACCAGATTGTCAAATTCATTTTCATATCTTCAGTACAGGGAATGACTCACAGTACATGACAGTACACATTCCCTAGTTGTTGGCTAAAATGTAATGACTATGATTGACTACCTCGTGAATTTTTGGATGTAAACTTATGACTTCCTGTGTCTACTTAAATTGGGAATTATATAACTGAAAGTGCAATCAATTCAATTACTTTCATCTTGATGGTAATTTTGTATATGCAGATGAAAACATAAAATCTCTATATTTTATAATTAATTGGTTAATGGCTATAAGTAGTAAGTCAAAAGTATATAATCTCTAATGGAAGCTTCAGTTACAAATTCTTTTAGTGAACAAAAATTAAACTACTATTTTAGTAACCTAGGGTTCCAAAATTGTACTTAAAAACCAAATTACTATATCATATCTCAATATGACTGATAATATTCTGGAATTAGCTCAAAGCATGGATAAATACGTAAAGTGTGAAATGATTACTACTTCAATCTCAAGTGAGTTTAATTCTCTAAGGTTCAGGCTTTGACTCTGAATGGTAACCTAACGATAAAAGTCTATAATAGTAAACTCAAAAGTAAAGTCATCATTATCAATTAAAACTTAAACCAATGGCATTGTAAGTGAAAGTAATTATCTCAATTATATAAGAAACGTTTTGTGAGAAAACTGACAAGTATATTAATCATATATCTTTGCATTAGTTAACATAACAGCCACACAAGGTTTCCACTAGCAGAAAGCTGTTTGGATCTGGACCAGCTGACATTGGCTGATTATGTGGTCCTCCCCTCTGAAGGGGTGGTTAGTCTATTAGTGTCCTCTCCTCTTCCAGGCTACCTTTCCTAGAAGGCAGCATCCAAATATCATTTCCTCTCGTTAATCCTTTGCACAGTCCGGCCGGGTAGGCTCTGGGTAAAAGTTATTTGAATTTCTTGGTTCTGGGCATATTGTGAAGCTTTTAGTTTTTAAGGATGCTTAAGATGAATGACGAAATGTTTACTTCAATTTTGCTTAAGGCACTAAATTTACAAAATCATTAACTCGTATTTAAAAAGAACTTCTCCACTTTGTGACTCTGTCGAATTGTCTGTCAGCTCTAATAACTAGCCAGAAGGCCAAGCCCAGTCCAGAAAATGTGGGAGTGAATGAAGACAAATTCCTTATGAGGTTGATTTTTTTACTCTTATCAAAGGTGTCATGGAAATCTTTTCAGAAACTGCTGTCTGTGCTCTTCCTAGAACAAATTTTTGGTTGCTTATATGTGGAAATTTTGAAAGACAGTCTCTGTAACTCTGCTTTTTTAAATGAGTAGGGAAAAGGTTTTATTAAAAAAAGAATCACTTTTACATTGTGGCAAGTCTCCATGTTGATTTTTTTTTACCTTTTAAAATACTTTTTCTATAGTTTTTGGGAGTATATTCATAATAGTTATTTTTTCAAATGAGATAATTTAGAGGAACTAAAAAGAAACCCAATAAGCACTAAGCAAACCAAACATGAAAAAGCAATACGAAATGAAATGAGAGCATCAAAAGCTATATATACCTCTGTTTGACAAAGTTCTAGAGGAGATGAATGGGATAGATTCAAAGTTACTGTCTCCTAAGGGAAAATTCATGGCCTGTAAGTCAAATGTACTAGTGTGCTTAGTTACTAAATGTTAATTATCCATCAAGATATAATAGTGTGTATTGTGTCAAAAGCATCCTTCATTATAAACAGGTTTTCCATGAGAGTTTCATGTTGCTAGTCAGCTGTGGAGTTAAAACCACCAATAAACCATCATAGAAGCCTAGGTCAAACTATTAATTATACAGGGCGATTTTCTAATCCATTTTTATTAAATGTGATAAAAGATAATTGATTCAGGTCTAAAACTGAAGAACTTCAGAAAAAATGTCCAACAGGGTTTTCAATGGATATAGTCTCATAAACCTAAATATTCTCCTGGCAATTCCTATGTTCATGGTATTATACATTTTAAAATGAAGTAATTGTGCTTGTCTTCTATATGAAGAATGTTCACTGTTCCATTTAAACCCAGTTTTATTTCATGTATTTTTTAATCGTAAATTGATAAATTATACCTGTATATATGTATGGGCCACAAACTGATGTTATAGTCCGTGAATACAATGTTGAATAATTAAATCAAGCTAATTAACATGTTCTTTTTTTTTTTTTTTTTTTTTTTGAGACGGAGTCTCGCTCTGTCACCCAGGCTGGAGTGCAGTGGCGTGATCTGAGCTCACTGCAAGCTCCGCCTCCTGGGTTTACGCCATTCTCCTGCCTCAGCCTCCGGAGTAGCTGGGACTACAGGCGCCCGCCACCTCGCCCGGCTAGTTTTTGTGTATTTTTTTTTAGTAGAGACGGGGTTTCACCCTGTTAGCCAGGATGGTCTCGATCTCCTGACCTCGTGATCCGCCCGTCTCGGCCTCCCAAAGTGCTGGGATTACAGGCTTGAGCCACCGCGCCCGGCCAACATGTTCTTTTTTGTTTTTGTTTTTGTTTTGAGACGGAGTCTTGCTCTGTCGCCTGGGCTGGAGTGCAGTGGTGTGATCTGGGCTCACTGCCAGCTCTGCCTCCCGGGTTCACGCCATTCTCATCATTTTAACTAGCACACTTTATGGTGAGAACATTTGAAATTAACATTTGCATTTTAAAATTATATTCTTGGTGACTTTGAAATGTACTATATGTTATTTCCTATATTCACCATGCTTTACAATATATCCCAAATAATAATGTATTTCTCTTGTGCAATTAAAGCTTTGTACCCTTCACATCATCTCCTCATTCCCCTCTCTCCCAGCGTCTCTGATAACCACCATTCTACTTTCTGCTTCTTTCAATTTGATTGATTTAGATTCCACATATACGTGAGAGTATAATGTATTTGATTTTCTGTTCCAAATTTATGTTACTTAGCAAAATGTTTTCCAATTTCATCTATGTTATCACCAATGACAACATTTCTTTTGTAAAGCTGGATAGCTTTCCACCGTGTACATACACCATGTTTTCTTTATCCATTCATTCCTTCATGGACGCACAGGTTGATTCCATAACTTGGCTATTGAGAATAGTGCTGCAATAACCACGAGAGTGCAGACATCTCTCAAATATGCTGATTTCAGTTTCCAGTATACCCAGTAAGGGGATATTCATATCCCATTAGCTCAATCATACGGCAGTTCTATTTTTAATATTTGAGGAACCTCCATATTGTTGCTGTTATGCTTGTACTAATTTACATTCCCATCGACAGTGTGTTAAGAGTTCCTTTTCTCCACATTCTCTCCAACACTTATTTTCTTGTTTCTTTTTGGTAACACTCATTTTTAAAAATTTTTATTTTAAGTTCTGTGGTAAATGTGCAGGGTGTGCAGATTTGTTACACAGGTAAACATGCCGTGGTGGTTTGCTGCACCTATCAAAAGGAGCAAGAGCATGTCCTTCGCAGGGACATGGATGGAGCTGGAAGCCATTATCCTCAGCAACTAATGCAGGAACAGAAAACCAAACATCTCATGTTCTCACTTATAAGGGGGAGCTGAACAGTGAGAACACATGGACAAAGAGAGGGGAACAACAGTCATTTTAACAAGAGAGAGGTGGTATCTTATTGTGGTTTTGATTTTCATTCTCTGATAATTAATGATGCTGAGCATTTTTTCATATACTTTTTGGTCATTTTGTGTCTTCTTTTGAGAAATGTCTATTCAGCTCCTTTGCCCATTTTCTAATCAAATTATTTGTTTTCTTTCTATATATTTCTTTGGGTTTCTTATATGTCTGGGATATTAACCCCTTATCAGACACGTGGCTTGCAAATATATTCATTCCCAATCCACAGTGCTGTCTCGTCATTCTGTTGTTTCCTTTTATGTGCACCAAGTTTTTATTTTGATGTAATCTCATTTGTCTATCTTTGCTGTTATTGCTTATGCTTTTGGGGTCAAATCCAAAAAAAAATCATTGCCCAGATTTATACCTCATAGATATTCACCTGTGTTTTTTCTAGTAGTTTTACAGTTACAGATCTTATGTGTAAGCCTATTGGCTTTTTAAAAATTATAGATATTTGGTCCTTTTTATAATGAGAAAATAATTTTAATTTTTTAAATCTATTCTTTTTGCTGTTACTCATTGTGTGCAGATCTGTGTGCCAAGTAGTTAAGCAGGTGCTGAGATTTGATACTATCCCTGCCTTCAGCTGTTTATTGAACATGGGGCAGCAAACTTTTTCTGTAAAGGTCTAAGTAGCAAGTATTTTAGGCTTTACTGGACACATATGGTTTCTGTGGCTGCCACTCAACTCTCTCAGAGTAACATAAACGATACATAAACAAATGGGGATGGCTGTGTTCCAATAAAGTTTATAGGCACTGACACATGAAGTTCACATAGTTTTCACGCACCATGAAATATTATTATCCTTTTCTTCTTTCAATCATTTAGAAATTTAAAAATCATTTGTAGCCCAAGGGCTATACAGAAAAGCAACTAGCTGAATTTGGCCCATGGGATGCAGTTTGCAGGCCCCTGGTTTGTTGTATTAAAAGATGGAAGATTTTTCTTACATGATTTCTATTTTTTATTAGCAAATAGTCTCCTATTCTCTGAAGTTTCATAAAGTTCTTTCTTAGAAAAATCTTAAGGATTTATTGCCAAGTTTTTATTTCACAAACATATTCATCATTTTTTATCTTAGTCTACTTAGATTCAAATTGACGTAATTGATTCTAGGAAACGGAGAAAAGCAGAGTGAAATGGAACATTTTGTAGTTGGCAAGGGAACTCTACTGCAATTTCTGTTGCCTCAGTTTGAGAAAGGAATTATGGTATTACAGGAAAAACAGCTTTTGAAACTAAGGCAACCAATACATATCAATAAAACAAATCTCAGCTACTTCACTCCCATGCTTTGCTATACAGTGACAATATTCTTGGCATTGATACTGCAATGAAAACATTTGAGTAGACTGGGGGAAACATAGGTTCTATATGTTTTAAATTAAACATGCAGATTAACTCAGTTCATTAGTCTGAACTTCTTATGTAATAAATTAAAAACCTGATCAGGTTCAGAGTGTTTAAGTACCTTGCCCAAGAAAACACAAACAGTTTCGACCTAGTTTTTTCTGATTTCAAAATACATTCTCTTTACAGTACAACTGACTTCAAAGATGGCCAAACAAATATATTTTCTCAAAAGGAAGCAGAAAACGAAACATCTTAGGTTTTAGTTCGCAAGTAATTAGTGACAATTTAATTGGTATTTAAAGTGTTTTCACTGCATTAATAAATAATTAACACCAATATAGAAACAGCTTTGCTGTGCTTGAGAATTGTGAATTGGCAGATAAGCTTTTTAAAGAACCAGCTTAACAAGTGGCAGTGCCTTGAAGAACTATTCCTGAGTTCTGTCTTCATGGAAGTAGGCTGAGATTTATTTGCTCTCCATGAGTGAAGTTCGGGTTTGCTAAACTGAGGGTTAAGATGGGATTCATGTTCAAGTGGGAGAATTGAACTGGATGACATCTAAGGTTCATTGTCACGCTGCTTCTTTAAATGGAGCCATAAAAAATTACCCAGGCCTGGGGATGTGTTGCCCTACATTGTTCAGGCTGGTCTGTGACTCCTGGTCTCAAGCAATCTTCCAACTGTGGCCTCCCAAAAACCTGGGATGATGGGTGTGAGGCATATACCTCATACCTGCATGTAATCTAGGTTACATATGTAATTACTAATTATTATAGTTTGATATTTTAAATTTTTCATGTATACAAAAGATAAAATTCTCTTTCCTTATTCTGCCAGCAATCTTCCAAGCTATATGATTTAAAAGTTTTCACTTTTTAAAATAATAATAAGGAAGAATAAGAGAAAAGTGGTCATATTAGCTCCATATTTATTGCCAAACACATAATAAATATTGAAAATATTGGAAAAAAATGAAATTGACAATTAATGTTTTAGAATGTTTTGTACATTCTAAAGAAAGACATATTGTACAAAGATTCATCTCACTTTCATATGTTTCTGCTCTGGAATATAAAATGAAATAATTTCCTATGATAAAATTTATTTTTTAGTAAAAGAGATTGTATGTGTGAAATTTTCTTTGTTCTGATAAAAGAGTAAATTAATTTTAACTACGATTTGGAATATAAATGATCTTTTGCTGAAGGTTCAAATGGCTCATATTTGATAACGAGTACCCATGCAGACAGCAGGGCTTACTTTGACTTGTACCTGTTGATTTTATACCACAATGGTGAATAATGAAAATTAGTAAAAACACACTTATCAATAGCACTCTTTAAATAATGTCATTCAAAATTTTGAAGGACAGTAATCATAACAGAAAAATATATTAAGGATAAGAGAAAATTAACCATAAACACAGTCAATATTGTCATTGTCTATTAATTCCCATGAGAGATAAAAGAAGGAATGTGGCTCAATGCAACTCTCTGCATTCTACAGTTTAAATAGCTTCTGTTTCTCCAAGAAACTTGTATTTTGTACCATGAATCATAGCTTTATAAACATAAAATATGCCTTCTTAATTTTGTTCATTTAAATTTACTCTTTGTGTAAGAGAGAAACTGTGCACCAAGGTCAATGGAAATAAGCAGTCATTTCTTCAGCCATTACATTGGTTCTCATTTGTCTGAGGGAGTGGTCAGGCCTATGGCATAAGATGTATTAATTTGCCAGGGTGCAGTGGCTCATGCCTGTCATCCCAGCGCTTTGGGAAGCTGAGGCGGGCAGACCACTTGAGGTCAGGAGTTCCAGACCAGCCTGTCCAACAGGACAAAACCCCATCTCTACTAAAAATACAAAAATCAGCCAGAGTGGTGGTGCACACCTGTAATCCCAGCTACTCCAGAGGCTGAGGCAGGAGAATTGCTTGAACCTGGGAGGCAGAGGTTGCAGTGAGTCGAGAGTGCACCACTGCTCTCCAACCTGGGCAACAAAGCTAGATTCTGTCTCAAAAAAAAAAAAAAAAAAAAAAAAAAAAAATACCAATTTTACTCTACTCTTTGCCTTTACACTTATAGGCAGATTACAAAAGTAATTAAGTGATCTACAGTTCTATAAAATACAGTAGTAATTATAATTTCCTGATTTTAAAAATTTAGTCTATTGGGCTATTACGTAGCCTCATTCAGTCAACAGATATTAATATTAATAATATTCATTTTATTTTTCAAATAGAGTATGTCTTCAAGGTTTCTGGAAACTGGGACTTAAGTAAAATGGCATAAAATAAAACATATTTTTTCCTCATCAATGTTATAATGAAACAATGTTTAATCAAACAACATTATTTGAGGGCCTGCTATACAGCCTTTCACCTAAAGTCACAGTTTCTAAGAACCTAACAAAGACTTTTAGACCTGCTGTATGTATTCTGAAATCACCAAAACAATAAAGTTTTCTATAACTTTCAAGACTTTTTGTACACTCCAAAGGTCAAACCAAGAAAACACATTTTTTTTTTTTTTTTTTTTTTTTTTTTTGAGGCAGGATCTCATTCTGTCACCCAGGCTGGAGTGCAGTCGCTCAGTAACAGCTCACTGTAGCCTCGGCCTCCCAGGCCAAGTGATCCTCCCACCTCAGCCTCTAGAGTATCTGGGAACACAGGCACACACCACCAGGACTGGTTAATTTTTTAATTTTTAGTAGAGACGGGGTCCCTATGTTGCCCAAGCTTGTCTCAGACTCCTAGTGTCAAGCAATCCTCCACCTAGGCCTACCCAAATTCTGGAATTATGGGTGTGGGCCATTACTCCTGGCCCAAAACATAAATTCTTTATCACTTGCTTGAGTATATAGGAATCGATTTTCTAATTTTAAGACATAAAAGAAAATTGAATACAAATTAAAATTTTTGGAGACAACTGTTTTTATACTTCTACTTAAGCACAGATGTAACATTTACAAAACATTTAGAGATATCTTTTTCCAGGTAAGATAATAATTTTTAACACAAAGTTAGAATTCCAAGGCTCAAATGAGATTTCTTTTGGTCCTTTCTTGTATTAACAGGACCTTTTATCTAAGCAGCAAAATTCTAGTAAACTTGAAAATTACTTAGCTTGAGAGTCTTGTCATATCAACTCTATGCGGTCAAATATATCTAAATATAATCTCCCCATCTAGGCAGTATCTGTGTATGTAAGCATATTTTGCTTAGTTGGAGGCTTGTGATTAGAAGTCACAAGACTTAAGAAAAGATGAGCATCTATTGAAAGCTCTCTCCCTGCAGCATTCAGCTTTTT
The DNA here is from genome assembly GCF_002776525.5 of Piliocolobus tephrosceles. NCBI lineage: Eukaryota > Metazoa > Chordata > Mammalia > Primates > Cercopithecidae > Piliocolobus > Piliocolobus tephrosceles. Next base: position 135,158,800 of record NC_045441.1, on the reverse strand, counting down.
CCTGAGGTCAACATGGAGGTAAGAATGAGTTGGAAAATCAGCTCATATCTTTGCAAACAAGGATTGGTGGGGGGGTGGAAATCATAATATGTCTTCAGAACACTAAGGAGAAGTTGCCCCTACAGGCAACTTGTTAAGTTCAGCAGGCTTATCTGCCTCTCAGCACCTGCCTAAGTCGGCCTCAATATTTGCCAAGCAAGTCTTCTAATGCTAATTTAATGTCCCAGTGGGGACACCTACTTTGAAGAGATATTTCCAATGTAAATTATTAAATTGATCTTAGAGCACACAAATTGATCTCATGTGAGTTTCAGCAGCATGAGTCATCCCTCCTTCCCACTCCTCAGGAAGATCAAATTTTGTTAGTTTGTAAAAAGGCAGAAAGAATAATTTAAAAACATTTTATTCTTTAGAAAAGGGTGGTAATAACAAAAATGTCCCCATCTATCTTATTTGCTTTTATTTTAAGTTCACATTCATTTTGCAGTTGCTTTTAGGTGACTCTTAGCAATACTTGCTCTTCTTATTGAGGTTGCTTTGTTTGCTGCAGAGGGGTGTTCTCATCACCTGTTTTAGGGGAACGTTGTGTTTGTTCCTTTGTTTTGTTTTTATAGAGGCAGCATCTCCCTAGGTTGCCAGGTTGGTCTCAAACTATTGGCCTCAGGCGATCCTTCCACCTCAGCCTCGCAAAGTGCTGGTATTACAGGCTTGAGCCACTGTGCTCAGCTCCTATATTCTGATTATTACATATACATTTAAAGAAATGCATTGGGTCAAGTCAAGACTGAAGGACAATCACTTTCCACAATCAGGGAGGTGAACAGTAGAACGTTCATGGATCATGGTTCTGTTTTTGTAGGGGTCAAATGAGGTCAGATGAGGAAGGTCCTTGAAGTTGCATTAAGGATTTGGGCTGTTGTCTCAGGAATGACAGGAAGTCATTGAGGGATTTTTAACAGGGAGTGGCAAAATCACATTTTCGTTTTGAAAAGAATATTCTGGCTAAGTATGAAGAATGGCGAGTGTTCAGAAAAGCAAAGTTCTTAATGATTTGGTAAACTGCCCTAAAGACAACAAAAACGGGTAGACTGGTCTCTGCCAAGTTTCTATTGCAAAAACTGAGTGTGACTAACTGGCATGTACCTTGATGAATTTTCCACCGTCTAGCTTTGCACAGTCACCAACAAGTGGATGGAACTCAGTTCTTATGATGGAGGTTTTATGCACAATCAATGAAACATCAAAAGTTAAAAAAAAAGAGAGAGAGAGAGAGAGAAGTTATCATTGTTCTCATTTTAGAGAGGAAGGAACTAAGACTCAGATAAAGCAGATAATTCTCCCAAGTGACAAAGTTAGTTACAGATGCAAATGAGCACATTTGCTCTGTCTGATTCCAAATCTCCCATGCTTTCCCCACTTCAGCACATAGACTTTGTTATAAGAAATTCGATTACCCGTGAAACAGAGAGTCCCCCTATAAACCAAGTGCTTGGGAAACTTCAGCTCCTTGAAAAAAAGATAGAAAGACAGGCAGAGACACAGAGATAGAGAGAGAGAGAGAGAGAAGAAAGGAAAGAAGGAAGGAAGGAAGGAAGGGAGGGAGGGAGGGAGGAAGGAAGGAAGGGAGGAAAGGAAAGGAAAGGAAAGGAAAGGAAAGGAAAGGAAAGGGAGGGGAGGGGAGGGTAGGGGAGGGGAGGAGAGGGAGGGAAAAATAAATAAAACTTTAGCTTGGTCAATGTAAAGTAAACTCCAGTCTACTATTGACCCTAATTTGTAAATTTTGACACCTGTGCTCCAAAAGGGAAAGATAGCATTTTCTTCCCAAAGATTCGCAGTTTACCTAAAAATGGTTCACTTCGTAATAAAACCTTCTTAATAAAACTTTAAATGTTTTCTCAGTGGTGTGCAAATTGTACAGTTTTCACTAACATAAAGGATTGATGTTAGCCAGATTCTTTCCGCCTGATTTAGAAGTTTCTGTATAATAAGTATTGATCGAGTAGTTTTCCATGTCATGGACTATAAGCAAGTGAAATGTGAATGTGCTTACGATAGTCAAGGTTAATTAGTTAAGGATTTATATTATACCTCTTTTCAAAACTCATTTTAGATTATTGGTGTATATATTAATATCCATGTCTATATGAAGTCAATATCGACAGGGTCAATGGTTTCTTTATTTATACCTACTTTGCTTAAAGTAAAGGGAGGACGATTTTAAAATTTGCAAATTATGTTCCTCTTTTTGAACCTTAACCTACACTATCTATTACAGGGAAATGAGTTAAATAAGTTTTGTATACATGTCCAAGAAATATCTAAAGCACTGGAATTACTGTGAGAAGTGGTGCAGAGAATCTGTATATTAGAGAAAAATTGGGTGAACATCATTGGGAAACCAAATGTCAAGTAGTATATTAACACAGTTCAGCAGCAAGCGATGAAACCACGAGAAGCATATTCAAAGCCTGTGGGAGGCAGGGAGCAGAGAAATGGAAGGGAAATCTTTGTTAATCCAGATGGCACAAATGGGTCCCAGATCAGAGATGAGTGGTGTTATCAGTCAGCCTACCTGTGCCCTGTTCAGTGATAAACCGAGCAGTCAAACCCCGTCAGGCTCCCTGCATTGCATGCTTTGATCATCCTTTAAGAAGGTTAATCTCACTGAACAACTGGTGAATTTATTGTCAATTGACATTTCAATTCTCTTTAAAAAGTAAAAATGAAGAACATCAGATAACACAAAGACATTATTTTGGAGTCTTGGTTGACAATTAACCAAATTCAGTTTTAGCTAGGTGAATTGTTTGCCACTAAAACTGGAAGCTAGAAAAATATAGAATTTGGAATCAAAAGATCAGAAATCAGGTTATGCTGTTCAATGTATTAATTATGCCCATGGACAAGTTGTAATCTTTCAAAATCTTGATTATCCCATTTATATAGTGGGGAAAATAGCATCAACCTTGAAAAGCTTTTATGTAATTTAATATACAATATATTTAAAAAGAAATTGATAAATTACAAAATGTCTATAAACGTTTTTGGTGTTATTTCAGCCACCAGGTGAAGTCATTGTAATATACTTTGGCCCTACATTACTCATCTCCAAATATTTTAGATTGTGCAATGCTATTGATACAATATTGAGTTTACATTCTCCCAAAATGTGTGTCTTGAAAAATAATACTTCTATTTCTACACATTGTTTCTATTCTAAAACTAACACTAGCTAATCATCAATAATACACAAATAAATTCAGATTTAATAACAAGAATGGGTTAATTCACATTTCAAATTGCTTTCTAGGTAATTTTTTATCTCTGGTCAATTTCTTGTAAATCATCATTGACTTTTACCTCATGATGTGACAAAGAAAGAATTTGTATTGGGAGTATAAATAACAACCCTGTAATTTTCTTGTTGATTTTGCTTGCATCTTTAGTGTAATATTCATTCTGATATATTTTTGTAGAATCTTCTTTAGACACCTTTCATTTTAGAAGATGTAAGAGACAAATACAATAGGTGTGTAGTCAACCCATCTTCTTCCTGGGAAACCTTGGCACCAACACATAAAATACGACCATGTGACGTATGGATGAAGTCGAAACACCAATGTCTATCCATTTATTACATATGAACAAAGCCGAATTATTTCTTACTTTATTTCTATTTGTAGATAAAAATTTAAGAAATAGGTTTAAGTTTTTCTTCTCATATTTCATATTCCATACCCTGCTAGCACTTTTACTTTGAGAATCACTTCCTAAATAAAACTAAGAATTGCCAATAAAACAAATAAATACATCTTAATTTCTTTAAAAATATCTGTAACCAGCCAGGCACAGTGGCTCACACCTGTGGTCCCAGCTACTCAGGAGGCTGAGGTGGGAAGATGATTTGAGCTTGGGAGGTTGAGACGACAATCAGCTCTGATCCCACAACTGCTGCACTCCAGCCTGAGCCTCAGAGCAAGACCTCGTATATATATATATATATATATCAGAACCACTCATTTTTCTCCCATGATGTTAGTATTATAAAGAAATGGTGAAATACAGATTTGGAATTGTCTGATCCGTTGCATACCTCATTTAGGAGTCAATATTTACTTGGCACTTTCAAAGGTATATTTGATGTTTTTAAGTGTTCACAATAATACCAAGTTATAAAATGTGACTTTGAACTTATAAAATGTTCAGGTAGGTGATATTTACTTAAATATCAACTTAGCTGGAAATATGTCTTAGCTTATATTGAAGAGAGCACAAAACTCGAGTTTCCTATTACAAGGTTACATAAATGTTCACTGTGTTCATCTAAATAATTTCAGGCAGTGTTATGTGTCTTATAATAATTGCTAGGAGTTAGGACAGAGCATTTTATAAATATTTGAGGATGTGATATTCTAGTTTCAGGATCATGTTTTATTTAAAATGTAAAACTTTAATATTAAAATTAATCATTGGAATCATGTACCAAATTCAGCTGTGCCACATAGAAGACAGAAGTCCTAACTTCAGCGATGTGTAGTTCAAATTTCACTAGGATGTTTCAAAACTTCAAATATTCTGACCTATTACTAGAGCATTCTGTGTTTTAAGAATATGGCCACAGTATCTATTACTCAAAAGTCATACACAGAATTTTGTCCATTTTAAAATTGTAGCCTACTTTAACTGATAGGGAACGGTATCACTGACAGAAAATTCCAGATGTCTCAGGAAATTATTCTTAAATATTCCCTAATCTTATCTAGTGATTTTTCTGAGAGCAAAATTTGGCACTTTTAGGTCTCTACTATGTTACTAAGAGGAACAAACTATATAGACATATAGTAAGGTACAATTTAAAATAAAACAGAATGCCCCATCTTTATTAATTCACCAGCCACTGTGCACTAATAAATTTTATGCACATTATTTCATATTTTATCCTCACCAGAATCCTATGATATAGTTACACTTTTACAAGTAAGGAAACCTAAAGAAATTAATTTTTTTTTTTTTTTTTTTTTTTTTTGAGATGGAGTCTCACTCTGTCACCCAGGTTGGAGTGCAATGGCGAGATATTGGCTAACAGCAACTTCCACCTCCTGGGTTCAAGCAATGCTCCTACCTCAGTCTCTCGAGTCGCTGAGATTACAGAAATGTGCCACCACGCCTGGCTAATTTTTGTACTTTTAATAGAAACAGGGTTTCACCATGTTGGTCAGGCTGGTCTCAAACTCTCGACCTTGTGATCTACCTGCCTCAGCCTCCCAAAGTGTTGGAATTACTGTCACGAGCCACTGCACTGGGCCGAAATTAATTAATTTAACTGAAGTCATACGTGTAGTAAGTGAAAAGCTAAGACTGAGATACGAATCAGAGTCCTTCAATTTCGATATATTTTTGTTCAGTGTTCAATTAGTTAAAATTGATTTTAGATCCGCCCGTCTCGGATCACGAGGTCAGGAGATCGAGACCATCCTGGCTAACATGGTGAAACCCCGTCTCTACTAAAAAATACAAAAAACTAGCTGGGCGTGGTGGCGGGCACCTGTAGTCCCAGCTACTCGGGAGGCTGAGGCAGGAGAATGGCGTAAACCCGGGAGGCGGAGCTTGCAGTGAGCTGAGATCCAGCCACTGCACTCCAGCCTGGGCGACAGAGCGAGACTCCGTCTCAAAAAAAAAAAAAAAAAAAAAATTGATTTTAGAAATGCCAGGACCTCATCAGCTCGCCAATGCTTAAAATTCTACCCTAAAAGGTTTATTATTTAGTAGGAAGTTACTCAACCTTTATTAAAATGAAAATACCTCTGGTTATAGGATCATATTATGTCATATCAAGTTTTTACACTTCTGTGTCAAGGAAAGCTGTGTTCATCGGAATGCACTCATTTTAACAGAAAAATCAAACTTGAACTAACACCAAAAAAATGCGTATACTTTTGTTCAGATGATCTGAAAAATTAAACATAGAGCTGTGACCCACCATGGCCCATGTAGAATTCTGCCTCCTTCTCTCTATAATTCCTGTAGGTCAGCCCTCATCCTCACAGAGGGAGCAGGATGGCCAAGGTTTCCAGGAAGTGACAGTCACTTCTGGAAATTTTCAGGAAATGAACAGGAAGTTTCTGCTCCCATCCTCACCCTAAGAAGCCCTCAGGTAATCTTGCATGGTGTCTCTTTGGCTCAAAAGTTTCCTGAGCCAGTCCCTGTGGCTGGTCACTGAATGGCTTAGAGCTTCCCACCCTTGCAGCAAGCACTGTGGCAAGGAGAACGAGATTCTATTGGTAGGATTAAGTCAGAGGTTAGTAAAGCTGGCTGGGCCTCCAAACAACCCCAGGAGCTTTGACAATGTCTATGCCTAAACCATATTCCAGAAAAATAAGGATCAGATTCTAGGGGTGGAGGTGTGAAAGAATGCATGAAGTGGGCAGCTGGTGACCCTACTTGTGAAAATCTGCCCAAATGATACATAATGTGGAAACAGAATCCAGAATCGCTGAGGCTCAGATTCTCCAATGAGGGTTCGTTACTAGTACCTAATTCATGTGGCTGCAAGACAAGATAGGAGGGACCAAGTGAAGGGAGCTATCAGCAATGCACCTGGCCTTAATGCCAAAAGGCAAGTATTGGTGACAGAAGAAGAGTGAGATAGGAATTAATTCCTTGAGATGTGAAAAAAGGACAGGCATCCATGGACAGGGAGGAAGAAATATAGAATCAAGAAAGTAGGAAAGAAAATAAAAGCTTGTATCAGCTACTTCACTTAAGGCTCATTCTTGATAATTGTAAAGATAACAATTACAACTTCCACTTACATAAAGTATTTTTGGAAAGTATTTTCTCACCTATTGTTTTTTGCATATGCCATATTTTAGCTGAATCTGGGAGTTTTCTGATTTGGTCAGACAAAAATTGTTTTGATAAAAGCAACTGTTTTTATTAAAAAAGGTAGACATGACTTCCACACAAATATTCACACACGTATCAACACGCACACACAGTAAAAATCCTACTGCTAACTTAAACACTGCTCATTTTACATGTTGGTATAGTTACTTCAGTCTATTTTAAACTTTCAATATTTATAACATAATTATAGTATATTCATAATGTGATATGTATAATAATTTATAATTCTATAGTTCCTTTCACTTATTATTATATACTTTTTTCTATATTATATATTTTCTTAAGTTTGTTTTAGATGTCTAATATCCTATTTATATATTTATAATTATTGATTGATTCCTTCAGCATGTTTTAGAAATTCTGATGCATATTATTTGTTTTAAAGTTGTAAAATAATTTTGCTGAATGAAAACATGTGTCCATCTTTAAATTAGCATTTCTTTGATGACTACTACAGTTACTTTTTTTCCGTACTTTGCAACTTTATTCCTTCTTTTATAACTGATAGTTATTATTTTTATGTCTTACTCATGTGTAAATTCTGAATGAATTATTTTTTCATTAACTTGAATAATATTAATTTTTAACTTGGAAATTCTACTTTTAAATAAAATAACTAGAATTCTAATAACATGGATATGAATGTGGATACAAATAGGAGACTACAAAGTTACCTGTTCACAGACACTGATTACAGTGTGTGGAAGTGTGTGTGTGTGTGTGTTTAAGTAAATGAATTTTTGAATGAAGTAGCAAAACCTTTTATGAGAAAGATAAATGATTTCTTCTAACCAGCTTCTAAACATTTATATTATTCCATATTTATTTTCAATAATAATGCATAACTTTGTTTTAACAAGACACAATTTTACATTAGTGATACAGCATAATATTGTAATATATTTGGTAGCAATATTTACATATTAAATATAACAAAGATAACAGCATTCATTATTTAGATTAAGTACAGAGGTGGTTTACGACAACCTTCAAAATCCAATGACAACAGGAGTTTCTCAGAGAGGTTCTTTATCCATTTCACTATATTCTTTAGAAGGTTTCAAAAAGTATTGTTTTTGAGACAGTGAAGACACTATATCTTCTAACAATCTTTATTCCTTTTATTATAAGGCCAGTCAGAACCTTTGAAGAAAAGAGTTTTGAAGCCATTTATAATGATCCATCTTTATTCATCATATGTGCGAAGGCTACTAACTTCTTAATGTTCCTATCCCCAACATAGTCATGTAAACCTATCTCAGTGCTGGAAAATAACAAGATGGCATTCATCTATCCTTTCTTATGTCAATGAGTATTTTTAGCACTGTAATAAAAGCGGGCACCAACCAGAAATATTGTTTACTTCAATTTTGTTATCTTCATTTCAATCCTTAATTTGGGTTTATTAGATTTCTGCATCACTATAAAATAAGGTTAATCAATTACTTTTTTCTGCTTTTTGCTTATACTGTCAGGCAAAATGATACCTTCAAGACACACTAAATTATAATTTATGTTTGGGTGAAGCTGTACTTTTAATTACCTTTTTATATTAAGAAGCTAGCACAGTGATTGGCACAGACTAGACACATCATATATTTACAACCAAAGGAACTAAATAGAAACCACACTTTTTTCATTTTTTTAAGTGAGCGGGAGTCTGACAGAACATCTCTATTTTATAGATTATTTTCACATATATTTTTAAAACTCTTCTTCTCCTTTGATTTCTCATCTATGCAGTAATCTTCACACTGATGTTACATAAAGGGCATTACTTCAAATTCCAGAAAAAAAGAACAGAGATTTTGTTTCCCTATATTTCAAGACACCCAGGACTTCAAATGTTTACTTTGTCAAAAGATCAGGAGAAGAAGTGCAGGAAATTACATCAGGTATCTGCAGAAGGGGCAAAATGGAAAATTTTCAAATATATCTTGAGTTAGTAACTTTGAAGCAATCTCTTAGGAATGGAATTGTATTAGCGCATCTAAAACTATAGGCACATCAGTTGTCTCAAGAGGTTGCTTATCATACAGGCAAAAGCAGTCTGTGGGAGGCAGGGCATGCTAATCTACTGACAATAACATTTCAATATCTTTTGCTTCTGTGTCTCCCTCATGTGCCCGTAGCTCGATCCCATTACCTAGTAAGATGATAACCCAAATGATGTCATGCATCTCTGCTTTCAGTTTTCTTTTTCTTCTCTTTTTTGAAAATTTTTCTTTCTTGTCCTTTCATTTCTTATTAGTCAGTTGAAAAGTACCCACTCAACCCACTCAAGATATGCCAGGGATAATTTAATAAATTCATGCAGGAAGCTTTTCATGAAATGTCTAGCCAGACCAAGTATTTCTGTTTGGTAGTCCGTTAGTTCATTGGCATGCTGGATTTGTTTGCTACTTTCTGTTTCATATTGCAATTTTCTGTTTACAATTCTTTACAAAATATTTCAGCCTTAGGAAATGATGGGAAGTTTCCTGTAAGATTAAACCAATATAAACTCCAAACATGCCTGACTTCTTAATGGATAAGCAGGAAAAGAAGCTCCTTCCAAAGCAGCAGGATTATCAAGAGCAGGAATCTGTATATCTTTACACCAGAACTTAACCAGAGAAGTGACGTGGCTGCTCTCTATGATCCAATTCCATGTATCTTTTACCACTGAGTAGCTCAGTATTTTCCTCCAGACTGTGTTATTTCTCTGTTGCAAAGCTTTTTGTTTATTCAGTTGCTTCATCGGTATAACATCAGTGGTTGCAAGTCACCATTCATGACTTTTACTCCTATATATTTCTTCTTTCTAGGCATTTATATTAGTTTCCTAAGGCTCCATAACAAAGTGTAGAGCCTGAAAGAAACAGAAACATATTCTCTGACAGTTCTGAAAGCCAGAAGTTCAAAAATCAAGGTGTTGGCAGGACCACAGTCCCTCTGAAGTCTCCAAGGGAGGATCCTTCCTTCCTTCCTCCAGCTTCTGGTTGCTCCAGGCCTCTGTTGGTTTGTGGCTACATATCTGCACTGTCTGTCTGTGCCTTCATTCACATGAATCTATCCTGTGTTTCCTCTACCTTTCTGTCTATTGTATAAAGACATACTCATTGGATTTATGACCCACCCACTTAATCCAGGATGATCTCATCCTTAAATCTTTAACTTAATTACCAGTACAAAGACATTTTTCAAATTAGGTCACATTCACGGGTCTGGGTGGATGTCTTTTGGGGGGTCACCATTCAAACCACTACGGTATCTTTGCAACTTCTCTTTACACTTCTATTTCAGTCATTTAGTATTTTTATTTAAATACCCAAGCACAGGAATCTGATTTTTCAGGGTCCATCTTTTTGCTAAAGCTCAGATAATAGGATGCCACCAGTTCCTGCTTTCATACACTTTCACCCCAGTCCATTCAAATGTGGCCAAGGCACATAGTCACATGATACCTAACATGACCGCTGAGGCTCAGCTCTTTCGTGGTGCCTGTTGGCAGGGCGGGCTATGGCTTCAGCAGCCTGTCATAACTGGCAGTGTCCATCTAGTCCATTAGAATTCAGGAACTTCCGCACAAGTGGGAACTATCTTATTATATTTTGTAATCCCAGTGTTTCGAATCGTGCTTTGTATATATGTTTAATATGAATTTGTAAACTGAAACTTAAAGATTCATTCATTCATTCACTGATTCCATAAACATTTGTTAGTACCTACTACATGACGGGCATTACAGTTAGATGCCATGGTTAAGATGATGCATATTGAGATACATTCCATATCCCAATAGAGTTTTTAGACTTAAAGAGGAGGAATACATATATAATCACACAAATGATCAATTTTAACTGTGGTAAGTTCTGTGAGGAGTATCTGTCTCTTAGAATTGCTTTTATGTTTAGCAAATAAATGTCTGCTTCTAATTTGGCATTTTGTATAGGTTTTCCGGAGGGAGTAAATACATTCATCAGTACATATGATTATCCTGGTCCCCTTGACAGTTCTAGCTATCATTGCAAATTAATAAATGACATTCTGGTTCATGTGTTAGTCTCTAGGAATGTGGTTAGCATGTTTGCATTCATCTCCACTGGTGCCGCTGACATTTTGCAGGATATTTCTTAGTTGTGGGGGACTGTCTTGTACATCATAGGATATTTGGTAGTATCCACGGCCTTGAACCACAAGATGCCAGTAGCAAACAACCCCCTCTTGTGACAAACAAAAATGTCTGCAGACATTGCCCAAGTTTGCTGGGAAGCAAAACTGCTCCGAGGAGGGAATCATTGCTCTAAAAGGCAATCTGAGCTATTGAATTAGGCAATCTGAGCTATTGAATTAGGTAGGAACGGGAAATGCGAAACCTCCAGTTCTATAAACAAGAATCATAGAACCACATTAAATTGACTAGTATTGTGCCCACATCGCATTCTTGTGGTTGCCAGTGGATATGTGTGCTTAGGAAGACATAGAGGCTCATGTAAAAAACCAATGTGTAGCATCTTATGTGATTTACATTTCTTTTCTATAGCCAATTTGCCAAAAGGGAGACACAAGTTTAATATAAGTTGTGAACACACCCCACACACATGTGGGTTTACTTTGATCTTCAGCTTTGGAAGTAATCATTGACAGAAATACAGACTGAAGCAGACTTCTCACACAATATATTTTCTGTGTTCTTTGTATCATATCATTCTTTATGTCAATACCCTTCTATTTTAAGTGTTTTTATTTATGTAAAAGTTTATCATTCTGAGTAAGAGAAACTATTTTAAAAAGTTATCTGGAGTCAGAAGATCTGGGTTTGAATTCTTCCTGTATTCATGCATGGCCACTATAATCTTGTTAAGTTATATTTTTTTAACATTTAAAAAAAGTCCTACTATTGAATGATTAAAAATAAAACCTTACAAACAATGTGTCATGAACTTTTGAGATGACTATTATGAACATGATGAAAGAGCAATGTGAAAAATTGTATCTATTTGATACGGAAAGTGAGAGGGAGAATGGACTTTCAATGGACACCTGTATCCGATGTTTGAACCAAATGCGTAGTGCATGTAGTCCTCATATTCAGGATCTAAAAATGCACCACGTCAAAAACAAGTCTACAGGAAAGCTTGGGATGTAAAACTGTAGAGGGCAAATGGCTTATTAAATGCCAAAAGCCTAATCATCACTGTTGCAGAGAACAGGTGTTCCAGGTGAAGGTTCATATTGGAAAAACACCGCATAACCTGGCATCTGTGTTGATTCCCACTGATTTCGCTGAGATAAAAACTAAAAATAAAAATGTTTAAAAGACAAGGAAAAAGAGCCCACTGTTTGCTCTAAATGTAGGTTAACTGTAATAGAGAATGCTTTTCCTTCTGATGAATCACACCTGACCACAAAGTTTTCTATATATTTACTCAGAAATGAGTTAGAATTGCACCTGCACTGCACCTTTCTCCCTCATTGAATCCTTCTTCATCCATGGAAAACTGATTGCTGCTTACCCTGCCCCTCCAGGGTGGCTTGAAGAACTTTAATGGGGTGGAATCTCATAATAACCAAGCATTCCCTGGTCTGGTGAACAAACTGCACATACTGAACAAATAGGGGCAAATGTTCCTCCAAAGGGCTGATGAGTACATTTGCAGTTTAATTTAAAGCTGCCCCGGGGTAGCTATGCCGTCTCATCTGGTCTCTTTATGTTTGTGTTACTATAGAATTGAACAGATGCCTTCCTTTCAGTCTGGGGCTGTAACTTCCAAATCACAGAAGAATGAAAACTCTCTCCTGATATTCAACTCAGAACGCAAAACTCAGCTTCCGAGTCACTGGGGTCCATGACAACCGTCAATATCCATTTCTTACGCCATTTGCAAAGCAGCCCTAGGAGGCTTATTTGAAAGGTATGTTGTTGTGACTGCCCTGCCCATGGCTGGCATTGCCAGCATGGTGCTAGACTTGGAATAACTTGATTTTGTCCCTTCAGGCGCTATGTGTCACAAGCACTGGACAATTTTAATGGGCCTTTAGAAATTAAGAACATTATCTGGCATTTACTGAGCATACAAGGTATATGAGGCACTGCAGCTAAGAACTTTGTATACATTATTACTTCACTTAATACTTACAACTATTACATATGTATATATAATGTCAACGTCTTACACATATGGAGATTGAACTAACATTTTCTGATCTGGTTGCAAATAATTTCCTTATGTATAAATAATTCTGATTTTTATAGTATTTACATTTTATTCTCATTTTAATCTGTGAGGATTAAATACAGGGTCATTGCCTTGTTTTACTAAGGAGGAAACTAGGTCTCAGAGGTTTTAAGTAATCAGCCAGTACAAGTAAAAGAGTCATCCTTAAAATCCAAGACCACAGACCGCAGAATAGATGTTCTTTCCCTTGTTCTGCTATAAATAGAATAAAATCTCTTTGATCCACAAAAACATATAATGATAATCAGGCATGAGCTAAAAATACCCTGAGAGAACAAAAATTTGACCTTACCAGTGTCAAGTTCTTCACTGATTTTTATTTCAGACCAGAGGTTAGTAAATCTGGCCTGTCTTCTATTTTTATAAATAAAGTTTTATTGAAACACACCCAGCCCCATGTCTTTAGGTATAATCCATGGCTGATTTTGTGTTACAACCACAATGACAGGATTGAGTAGTTGAGACATATTGTGTGGCTTACAAAGCCTAAATATTTACTAGCTGGCACTTTACAGATAAAGATCATCAACTCCTTTTCAAAATCATAAGAAATTATCTTACATTTTTATGTTATACTTGGCTTAGTTATAGTTGTGAATAACCTTTTTTTATTATTATTAGGCAGTCTCAGGAAAATATCAGTCCTTATAGTACAGGTGGAATGAGACCTGATTTTTGGTTTTTGGGCACATGAGGCATTTAATACTAAAAATACATTTCCCAAAGGAGCAATCTGTGGCTTTGCCCCTGGTTAAATTTTCCGTATCTCACCATATCTCCTTTCTGATCTCTCTCTCTCTCTCTCTCTGTCACCCTTCTACCCTCACCACCCCACACATGTGCCAGTCTGTAGCTTACTCGGTCCCAGCCCAATGTAAAAGGTGCTTCCTCCACCTGTGCTGCCAATTCTATACCTCTTGCTTCTTGGTGACCTCCTCCTTTACTTCCCCTTTGGTCTCATCTATTTTAACCTATTTGTTCTTTCTCATTAATGTTTAAACAGATTCAAGTCTCCCCTAACATAAACAAGATTCCTCCGGTCCTACCTCTTGCTCCAGCTACTTTGTTCTTCTGTCTTTCATAAGTAATTTTCTAGGAAGACTTGTTTACAATCAATGCCTTTGTGCCTTTGTCACCATTTACTCTCAATCTATTGCCTCTGACTTCTTGTCCACACACACTACATGTGGGCACATATTTGTATGCGGATGTGTGTGTGCACGTACACAGACACACACGCTGACACACAAATACATACACATTTTTATAAATGCTCATTACTTCTTCATGATTAATTCACAATAGTGGAATTGCTGAGTTAAAAGGGTAGGTCACATTTAAACCTTCCCAAAAAGCTGTGCTTGAACTTCTACCAGCAGTGAGCCACAGTGCTTAACTCCAAGGTCATTGCTGAAAGTGGCATATTATCATTTATTAAAATTTAGCCAATTGAATATAGGAGAATAACAGTGTTGCAATGTAATATGGGTTGACTCTGTGTCCCCACCCAAATCTCACCTTGAATTGTAGTTCCCATAATCCCCTCCTGTCGTTGGAGAGACCCGGTGGGAAGTAATTGAATCATGGGAGTGATTACCTCCATGCTGCTGTTCTCATGATAGTGAGTTCTCAGGAGATCTGATGGTTTTATAGGGAGATTTTCCCCCCCTTGCTCAGCATTTCTCTTTGCTGCTACCATGTGAAAAAAAATGTGTTTGCTTCCCCGTTTGCCATGATTGTAATTGTAAGTATCTTGAGGCCTCCCCAGCCATTCTGAACTGTGAGTCAATTAAAACTCTTTCCTTTGTAAGTTACCTAGTCTTGGGTATGGCTTTATTAGCAGTGTAAAAATGGACTAATACACAGTGTTAGATTATTTTAGGTTTATTTGATTACTTATAAAGTTTTAAATGTTTTCATGAATTTATTGGTAGAAGACGGAGATCCGAATTCCAATACGAGTCTTATGAGCATTTTGCTAATGTAAACCAACTTTAATATAAGCCAGCATTTTTAAAATTGTAAAATATTTATTTGTGTTTTAATCAAGCTGTAGCAGTAGTTTGTCCGAAATAAAGATGTGCATAAATCTGAATAAACATGGTTTTAGTTTAAGAAAATATCAAGAAACCACTTAAAATGTCAAAGATTTGTGAAAATTGTGGCTCTCTAAAGTACAAGAGTAAGAGAGAACATTTTTCAAAATTATAAAAACTAATGGTTATATTTCATTTAACATTTCTCCTTGAAGAAAATTAAAAATATTTGAAAACTAAAATAGAGCAATTGTAACTTAACATTATGAAGTATGTTTCTATTTTGTTTTCACAAGTTCTTAATATATGAGTGAATAAACTATATGTTATTTACTTTAAAAATTAAAAGCTTTTTAAAAATACTTTTGATTATTATAGTCTTTATTAGGAACTTTGAAGCAAAAGAGTTAATTCAATTAGATAAGAATTAAAAAATTATAGAAATTTGTAAAATTCTTCCAATTATCTTGCTAAGTAGACAGTCTAATATTAGATACATCAAAACAATAATCTTATGGTGGTTCTGTACAAAATGCATAAAACCATGTAAGTATAATTTGCCACTGCTGAGATGTAAATAGAAATGAAAATATAAATAAAATGTATGCATAAATTTCTTGGTTTGGGGGGTTAAGGCTTGATGATAAATTTGGCCTTGATGACTAAAGATGATTTTTAAAAATCTTGCAAGAAAAGATGTAAGAATCTTGTGTACCTGTGATGTTTGTGAAATTTAAAAAAAGCAAATCATAGGACAACACATCCTGAGAAAGAACTGGCAAGTGCTACTAAAAAACAATCCTTGAGGAAACCATAATATTTTTAAGAACAAATGCTTTCATTTGACTCCAAACTAACTTTTTAATTTTGATTGTTTACATACTCATTTTTTCACTTAATTTAATTTCTATAACTCTATATAGTTTTCTGGGATGAGGTCTTGTACATATTAGGTATTCAAGAAATGTTTGTTGAATGAATCAATCTCTCTTTTGTAATAATTGACCCCTTAAGGTATTTAAATTTAAAAAGTTAAATTTGCGTTATGTGTGAAACAGTGTGCTTTTTATCGACAATTAAATGAAGTGTTATAATTTAGTTAGAACATTATAAATTTGGGTCTGAGCTGATGCGCTTTTTTAAGAGACCATTTTACAATATAAGGCTTAAAGTGATATATAATATTTGGTCCTGGAATTCTGTTTCAGATAATGTATTCTAAGGACATAATATATATGTTAAAATGATTCTAAAACAACTTTTGGAAATATTAAAAATGTTTAAAAATTATCCTCTTTTCTTCTGTATGAAAGTCAACAATACTACTATTATTGATTATCATCAAAGCAACTGAATAAAATGGAATGGGCTAATCAGAAGAATTTTGAAATTGAAGAGTTTCTGGATTTGAAATCTTTAAGATAATTGCTGAAAACAATCAAAATTCATCTATTTCTAGACACCAGGACATCATTTGGTGGAAGGGCCACTCAATTGCCCTTAATTCATTTTACCTAGCACACATTTACCTACCGAGAGTCTGCCATATGTTGAGTACTGTGCTAAGTGCTTAGGGACAAGAATAATTCATGATTGAATATGGAGTACCTTGAATTTTATACAAAAGACTTAGTAGTTTATGCTGTAGGCAGTGGGACAGACAAATCACATGATTAGATTCCTAATTTAAAAATGACCATCATGAAAATATGGAGGATGGAGTGAGTAACGGGCAGACCGGAAGGAGAAAGTCCAGTTAGAAGACCCTTGAAATGGTCCCAGTAAGAGGAAAATCAAAGCCTGGAGTAAGACAGTACCATAAACACTGAAAGAGGAGTCAGTTATGAAGGCCCGAGTGATGACATGTTTGAGCCTCCCGTCTTTAACAAAGACAGCAGCATATAAAAGGTCTTATAATATTTGAAACTGAAGAGTGAAAAAGGCGAGATGGACTGGACTTCCTTGAGGAAAGTCTGCTGTCATGATTGGCCAGTTCAGGTTGCCTCTCATCCTTCATATATGAAGCCGATAGGCCATGCCACACATGAAGCAACAGTGATCTGAACAAGGCAGTGCAACCACTGGCAAGTGTATACAGAGTGAGTTGGAATTAATAATGTCTACATTTGTTTAAGTAATTATCTAAATATGTTTACCCTTTCAGTTGCTATGTTGAACTGTAATTTTCTTCTTAATCTTAATCCCAACACAAAGACTTCAACAGTAAAATACAGTATCATTGTACTACGTTTTTCTTTTAACTATAAATTATGCAACATAAATTTTGGATCATTTTTCCAAACCAAAACTAGCAACACGTAATCATAAAATTTCAAGTTTATGAGAGATCTAATTTGGTAACTTGGAATGCATTAGTTAGCATAATCAGTAGCTGGTACCGATGCCACCTTACATAACATTTCATTTACCCTATCTGTAGAATAGGATCCCTTCGTAACTCTCCCATTCTACCCTCTTTTATTTATTTATTTACTTTTTATTTTTTTGAGACAGAGTCTCGCTCTGTCGCCAGGCTGGAAT
Source organism: Piliocolobus tephrosceles (assembly GCF_002776525.5). NCBI lineage: Eukaryota > Metazoa > Chordata > Mammalia > Primates > Cercopithecidae > Piliocolobus > Piliocolobus tephrosceles. Next base: position 135,141,096 of record NC_045441.1, on the reverse strand, counting down.
GCAGTGGCACAAACTCAGCTCACTGCAACCTCCGCCTCCCGGGTTCAAGCAATTCCCCTGCCTCAGCCTCCCAAGTAGTTGACACCACAGGTGCGTGTCACCGTGCCTGGCTAATTTTTTGTATTTTAGTAGAGACAGGGTTTCACCATGTTGGCCAGGATGGTCTCGATCTCCTGACCTTGTGATCCACCCGCCTTAGCCTCCCAAAGTGCTGGGATTACAGGCGTGAGCCACCGTGCCCAGCCCCACCCTCTTTTATGTCCCCAGTATGGCACTCTTTTGTGAACTACTGTGAAGAATCTCTGTTAGAGGCTGAAGTCTCTGATCACTAGGTAAACATGATGGTTTTAAATTATGCTTTTCACTCCCATTGCCTTGTAGACTTTCACAGCAATTGTTTCCAGTGTATTTCAGCTGAGTTGTTTCCAGTGTATTTCAACTGAGTTTCACCCTCAAAACAGAGGTGTATGTTGAACTATCTTCTTGTGAATCTTTTGACCAATCAATCAAATAAAACCACGTAAATAATGAATGTGTTACCAGATAATATTGTACAGTATTAATTTATCTTTTGTTCCCTCTTGAAAGAATGTGAGCTATTTTTCCCTTAATTATATTCCTAGAAAGAGACTACATGAATTATTCTTTCATTCAGCTCTTTTCATTTGGGTGTCCTTATATTGCAAGTTTGAAAAACAGACCACTCTACTCTGGAGCTATTTTGGAGGTGGAGATGGAAAAGTAGATTCACATAGAAGTAAACAAGAGAACTCTGAAAGGCAAGGAGTTATAAGATGGGTGGTTATTCAACCAGAGGAGAGGTGGAGTCATGCCTCTCCTAGTCAGGGCTGGGTCCAGTTATTGTTTGGTTTTTGATTCCTTTGCACGATGAAGATTTATTTGGTCCACTTGTGGCACCTCCAATTGGTTAGTTAACTGACTACAGGATGATCATAAAAGATAGCCATTAAACTGTGGTTCTAAAGATCTCTGTGTGGAGGGTCAGGGTTTCAATAGAGCGCAGAGGACAACATTCAGCATCACCTTTTAGTAGAAAGAGCAAAGGTAACTATGATAAATACCACAGACTAATGGTCAGACCTTTCCTGTTTTCTGAGCATAACATGAGCTTCCTGGATATTTGCTCGACTGACGCTAGGCAAAGTTAAAAGTTCTCCTGAACTTGATTGAGACTGATTTTCTTGCTGTTGTGTTTAGCAAGAGCTCGGAAGCGAGAACTCTGAAGAAGTTGTAATATTAACATGATTAAGAACAACCAAGTCAAGTCATGTGGTGTTTTTCACTAGAGTATTATGAAGTCCATTTATGACCACTACACCTTTATAAATTCTAATTTCTCTTGCTTCCACCATTTCCACGAGGATTGTTACTTTCTCATGTTGATATACCTAGATCCCTGCACTTATGTTTATTGATCAAATGAATACATCATGGGATATGGAGCAAATTGAGACTCTTTGTATCATGACTCTTTTTAATTTTTATATCTATAGAAAATCTGTTTGAGAGGATTTATGCCCCCATAGTAATCTTAGTCCATTTGTGCTACTATAACAAAATACCATAGACTCAGTGCCTTACAAACCATGGGAATGTGCATCTCACAGTTCTGGAGACGGGAAAGTCCAAGATCAAGGTATCAACAGATTCAATGTCTGATGAAGGCCTTCTGGTTCATCATTAGCTGGTAGTTTTGCGCTGTGTCCTCACACGGTGAAAAGGGCAAGGCAGTTCCTTGGGGCTTCTTTAATAAGGGCACTAACTCCATGACCTAATCACCTCCCAGTAGCTCCACTTCCTATTATCATTACCTTGGGGTTTAAATTTCAACATATAAATGTTGGGGACACAAACATTCAGTCCATAGCAATGGTATTTTGTATTTTTTTTTTTTTTATAATATCTAGGATCTAAAGTTCTCCTTCAGTTAGCACCTATAGCAGTTCTAATTACACAGAGAAGACTATGTAAATACAGAAATAACACATGGCCTAGACGTAACCGGCTTCCAACTGGTTATCTCTGTCTCCACTCTTTGTATAACTTAGAGCAAGGTTCAGTGCTTCACAGCACTACCTGCTATATGAATATATCTCACAAACCACTATGACAAATAGATATTTTAATGTCCATTTGATGAGCACATAAAAGGAGGGTTACTAAACAGTCCTCAGCATTTACAGCTGAGAAAATCCGTGTCAGACATGGACGTCTTTCCTTCTTTCCTGATATTTACCTCCTCTCTACCACCCAACCACAATCTTCCTTTATTTTATGCAGTACTGTTTACAACTACACAGGTTTCTCCAATTTTGTTTTGATATTGAAATACCTATCTGCTGTTGTTTTGATATACAGATACCTATGACTTCACACTGTGTTCAAGTATGTGACAAAATATTATATTGAAGGCAGCTATGCACTCAACTAAAAAAAAAAAAATCCAGCAATGTGAACTTTCCTTAGAGGAGTGTGCATGTGGGTGTGTTGCAGTGGGGATGTGGAGGGAGTGTAAGTAAACAAACCTTTTTATTTCCATCCCATCTTTCTTGTCACATGTGCAATTTAAACCCAGACTCTACATTTTTTCATAGCAGCCCTGTCAGCTCCTCTTTAGAGCGTCTTTCCTTTCTATTGTCTTGTTTTCTCTGTTGAGCAGTTTGTCCTTTTTACTGCCTCCCATTGTGCTGCAGAAAGCAATTTAAAATCCTTTTCTTTTTTCTCTTTAACATTACAACTCACTTATGAATAGAGCTTATAACAAAAACAACTTTTGGAGAGATGGAGAACATCAGTCTCTCCACAAGTTAAATTGTATTCCCGAAATAAAAAATCAAGTTGTGATCCCAAACTATGCCTTATCTACTGTACTTGTCATGGTTTTCAGTTGAAGGCAACAGAAGCTAACTCTGGGGGATTTGAAGAAAAACAGAATTTTTTTAAGAGTTAATTCTGTTAGCATATAGAACTGTGGGATGCTTTCAAATACTGGCTCAGAAATCCAGAAGCAACAATGGAAGTCTAGACACTCAGAATCAAAATCAAAAACCACTTCACACTTCACTGACTAGTGAAGACAATAGTACTACTCTTTCTCAGTACTAGCTGCTTCAGCTTATGTTGCCTTTGTCTTTAAGTATCACTGTGAACTGCCAGGACCCAAAGGGAGCCTTTGCTAATCTTCTCTCCTTGCATTATTGGTTCTCAGTCTGGTGCTTAGAATTGGCTCAGTTGAGGTCATGTGCTTATGGCTTATGCTCTGGCTTCCTCTATCAGTAAACTTAGATAATATGTGTATCACCCGTAGAACTTTAATAGTTAATTGCAAGCAAGGCTGGGAGAGGGCAAATTTGTTCTTTTAGGCTTCCATGGTCTTCTCAACCACCAAGACCCATACGTTTGGTATTCTTCAAGCACACAAAGAAGGTTCATCTTCCCTTGAGGACACAAAACAAAACAACTGTGAAAACCCCAAATGTTCCATTACAACAACATAATAATGCAGGAATTTTCAAAATATGACCAAATTGCATTGAACTCAGTATTCTGTATTTGAAAATATACACAGCACAGGCGCGGTGGCTCATGCCTATAATCACAGCATTTTGGGAGGCTGAGGCAGGCAGGCGATCACTTGAGCTCAAGAGTTTGAGACCAGCCTGGCCAACATGGCAAAACCCCGTCTCTACAAAAAAATACAAAAATTAGCTCGGCGCAGTGGCACATGCCTGTAATCCGAGCTACTCTGGAAGCTGAGGCATGATAATCACTTGAGCTCAGGAGGCAGAAGTAGCGAGCTGAGATCACACCACTGTACTCCAGCCTGGGTGACAGGAGTGAAAATCTGTCTCAAAAAAAAAAAAAAGAAAAGAAAAGAAAAAAAGAAAAAAGAAAAAGAACATCTACTCAAATGACGACCTGTTTTAAAAGTTTAGAAACATGCCTCAACAATTTCCAACCTCTGTTGACATAAATTGTGAATTCAATCATCTTGTCACAAACCCACTTGTAATTTAAAATTGCATCTTTATAACACATTGAATGTTATTAAACGGCATATAATGTATAATGCAAATAACCATATATAATAATAATAATGTATACTACATACATATATAGTGGTATGTATGATAATTATATAACATGTTAATATGAGATATATGTAATATAAGCATTATACACAGACACACATTTTTTAAGACGAACTGAACTGTGAGCTTTCAGCTTTCTTAAACTCACACAATGTTCATTTTAAATACAGCCATTACAATTTTATTGTCTTTGGTCATTTCTCCTTTCAGCCCCTAAAGTATTAAAGTACACATTCATAATCTGTTGTTTGTCTCTATAATGCATGTGGTTACTCATTTAGATTCCTTTGAAACTAATGAATGGCAAGCCTTTAACATCTTGTGATACAATGACCAGAGTGGCATTTCCAGTGGCTGTCACTTGGCAGTAGCATTTGGAGCATCATAGCCTGTGATCCCCCTATCTGCTTTGAATGGCTATCACCTCTAGCTTCCACAACCATCTGCCTCTCTCACATTAAATGTGTTGTTAGTAGCTGACACCTCTGGCATTTCAACTCCTTCTGTTTCTTTTTTTCTCGCTTCCTCGCTTCACTTGCGCTTTACCCTATTATTTCAGGCTTCTTTTCCAATCGTCAGATAACCCCATGTGCTATTTCTGTTTCCTCGTGTCTTTCTAGTTTCATTGTCGAAGTTTGGATCACTCCCACCATCATTCTTGCCAACTATTTATTAGACTAATGGAAAGAATAATAAAAACATATTAAGTTACTCAATTTATTGGATAGATCACTTTTCTTTTCTTTCTTTCTTTTTTTTTTTTTTTTTTCAGATGGAGTCTCACTCTATTGCCCAGGCTGGAGCACAGTACCATGATCTCGACTCACTGCAACCTCTGCCTCCTGGGTTCAAGCAATTCTCCTGTCTCAGCCTCCAAGGAGCTGGAATTACAGGCACCCGTCACCATGCCCAGCTCATTTTTAGGTTTTGCATTTTTTAGTAGAGATGGGGTTTCATCATGTTGGCCAGACTCGTTTCAAACTCCTGACCTCAGGTGATCTGCCCACCTTGCCCTCCCAAAGTGCTGGGATTACAGGCATGAGCCACCCACCCCTCGTGGCCTGGATAGATTGCTTTTCTACAGGGCAATGTTTTTATTCTTCTCTTGCTGACTGACAGCTAATTGTTTTATACGCAAATCTTTTAAAGATTGTGTTGCTTTCTTTGCATTGGAATCTACCAAAGTGAACTCACTTTCTCAATTATTTATTCTCAATTCTGACCCTGCAAAGGAGAATACATTCATTAGGGAGGTCCTACTATCCTGAAAAGGACACAGTCTTTAAGTCAAAGACATTTGATAATGACTTCTTCATTTAGCTCTGTTCATTTCTATATCTCACTTTCTCTATAAGTAAATTAAGGTAATTGCAGTAACTTATACAACTATTATGATTACCTCTCACGTAATTTCTCTTGGTTTAATGTATTTCCCTGTCCCTTAAATGGGTGAACATTGAGATGTTTCTATTTTCCCTTTATACTTGCACTTACAGGTCCATCTTTGACTCTCTTTAAATGGCTTTACAAATATTATTTCACAGGTGATTTCCAGTCCCAAACGGTATCCCTGATCTCATTCCAGATTTTCCATTCTCTACTTATAAGTGAGAAAAATGAAGCCAATCATACCCTGCTCAGTCTACAACCTCCAGGAAGCTACAAGAGGTAAAATTTTATCTAAATAGCTCTTCAGACACAAATTATAATTTCAATGTTTTCCTTAAAAATATAAGGCCTAATCTGCCCATGAGATTAGAAAAAGCTGAATTACTCTGATACAAAAACCCAAGATTATATTTTTCTATGATTTTCTTTCATATTTCTCCAGAGAGGTTAGAATTGAAGAAGAGAAAACAGTGAAATGGATCTATGCTTAATGGTAAGGAGAAAAAAGGGAGATTCACAAGTCAGAAGAGAGAGAAGAATCATTTTAAACATGAGGCTTTTTATTTCCTTCCTTCCTTCCTTCCTTCCTCGCTCCCTCCCTCCTTTTCTTCAAGCGACTCTCTTGCCTCAGCCTCTCGAGTAGCTGGGATTAGAGGCACACATCACCAAGCCCACCTAATTTATTTATATCTTTAGTAGAGGCAGAGTTTGGCCAGGCTGGCCTCGAACTCCTGACCTCATGATTTGCCCACCTCAGCCTCCCAAAGTGCTGGGATTACATGCGTGAGCCACCACACCTGGCCAAAACTTTCCCTTTCAAACCTATAATGTTGTTGGTAAGTTCTTCTTATTACCCCACCACCGACAAGCCCACCACTTTGTGATGCTGGGGCTCTCACACCTTGCCTGGCACAATTATTATTAACATTTTAAGGATCAGACAGTTAAGGTGATTCTTACATATATTCCCAATTACTTCTGCATATTTGTAAGCACATGCCTTGTTCCTACCTCAAACTGAGTATTTCTAAATGTAAAATCATATTTTTTAAACAATGCCAAAATTAGATGTCTATTGTTTTTTATCACAGCTACTAAAACAATGACATCATCTTTAACCTCAACTTTCCCTCATTTTCGCACTGTTACTAAACTTTGATTAAATATGAAGCTTTTTCAGTAGTAGCTGCCATCAAGAAATTTATTTATTATTTGGCAAAATTTATCATAAAAACAATTGCTGATGTAATATTTTCTTGCTTTGTTGTTGGTTGCTTGTTTTTTATTATCAATAGAAATTTTGATATTGTACATATTGGGAAAACATTATATGCATTGGAAGAGAAGAAATATTTCTTTCTGTATCTTAAAAGGCATATAAAACTATGATTTTGCTCAACTGGATTTCCTGGAAACATCTGGGGGAAGGAAATTATCCAGAGCACTGATAACATAGGCCATTTTGGAAAAATGTCAGGTAAGTAAAGACCAAAGGAGTTGTCTAAGGTACAATTGAAGGGGGCAAGGATTTTACTGATGGTTACCAAGGGAGTCAGCTAAAGTTCTGATCATTTTAGGAATTACTGGTTTAAAATGCTGCATGGAAGAGACAGAGTTTGTTCTCGTGATTATTAGCTGTGCTAATAGCTAATTAGATGCACTAGTGTGAGTTTATTGTGACTGGTGAAAAATAAGTTAGTGGCTAAGGTCATGTGCTAAAGGGATTGAAATGACATGGCTGAGTGGCAGGGACAGGAGAGGGCCAGTGTGGAAAATTATCACCCATCTGGGTCCTTCACACTTTCCAAGCAGAACAATAAAAGAAATGGCAACACACACACTGAGCATGTTTCTAACCATCAGTGCGGTCGAATATTTGAAAATTATTTTTGAACATTTTCAGAGGTGCTTGTTCATTAGTCAGTTTAATTTCACTTCTTCCTATCCATAGAATCATTGGTTTCAATGCCTTTCAAACATAAAGTATCCAAAAACTTCTACAAAAAAAACATGTCTAGGTATTATGGGATACATTTTCAAATAGAGACCTAATATTTATTTTATTTGGAAGAAAATAAATTAAGTCTCCCTCAGCAGAATAGTTCTGAGCTAAAGACTGAATTTCTAAAACTGTTCAGCTACAACTTTTGCAGACTACAATATATGAGTTATCAGAATTTTGAGACTCTTTGTTGAGAAGAAAACGAAACAGATATCCTAGAAATTTTTAGAAGATGTGAGTAGAGTGATGTAGTAGCTAGTTTGGGAAAGGAAATGTTAATACTTACGGCATGTAGGTAATAAGGAAATTTAAGAAGTGTAATTGTGTGATTTTTTGGTGTGCCTTCTCATTTTTATCTCTTCCTAAGACTTTAAATTCTGTATTATTTATTACAATTGCATGTGTATTTGGGATATAGTTGGGAATTGAGCGATAGATGACTTAAACGAGAGCAGACAAGCAGAGGGGCTAGTTCTAATTGAGTTATACATACAAAAATTGTGGGAACTTTTCAGATAATATTGTGATACTTATCAAGAAAAAGATGTTATTAATTTTTTGAATATTAATCTCAGTAACTAAGTATATTAGTCCATTCTCACTCTGCTATAAGGATACTGTCTGAGACTGGGTAATTGCTAAACAAAAGAGATTTAATTGGCTCACAGTTCCACATGGCTGGGGAGGTCTCAGGAAACTTACAATCATGGCAGAAGGCAAAGGGGAAGTAAGGCACATCTTACATGGTGGCAGGAGAGTGTGCAGAGGAAACTAACCCTTTTAAACCATCATATCCTGTGAGAACTCCCTCACTATCTCAAGAACAGCATGGAAGAAACCACCCCTATGAACCAATCACCTCTCACCAAGTCTCTCCTTCAACACGTGGGGATTACAATTTGAGATGAGATTTGGGTGGGAACACAGAGCCAAACCATATTATTCCACCTCTGCCACCTTCCAAATGTCATGTCCTTTTCACATTTCAAAACCAATCATGCCTTCTCAACAGTCCCCCGAAGTATTAACTAATTCCAGGATTAACCCAAAAGTTCAAGTCCAAAGTCTCATCTTAGACAAGGTAAGTCCCTTCCTTCTACAAGCCTTTAAAATAAAAAACAAGTTAGCTACTTCCAAGATACAGTGGGGGTGCAGGCACTGGACAAATGCTCTCATTCCAAAGACGAGAAACTGGTGAAAACAAAGGGGCTACAGGCCTCATTCAAGTCCAAATCCAGTAGGCTGGTCATTAAATCTTAAAGCTGCAAAATAATCTCCTTTGACTCCATGTCTCACATCCAGAGCATGCTGATGCAAGGAGGGGAGGCTCCCAAGGCCTTGAACAGATCTACCCCTATGGCTCTGCAGGGTACAGCCCCCATGGCTACTTTCATGGGCTGTCATTGAGTGCCTGCAGCTTTTCCAAGCACAAAGTCCAAGCTGTCCATGGATCCCAGGGTCTGGAGGACAGTGGCCTTTTTCTCATAGCTCCACTACGCAGTGCCCTAGTGGTGACTCTGTGTTGGGGCTCCAACCCCACATTTTCCCTCTGCATTGCCCTAGTAGAGGTTCTCCATGAGGGCTCTGCCCATGTAGTAAAATCCTGCCTGAACATCCAGGTGTTTCCTTATGTCCTCTGAAATCTTGGTGGAGGCTCCTAAAACCGAACTCTTGTCTTTTATGCACTCACAGGTCCAACACATGAGGAAGCTACCAAAGTGTGGGGCTTGCACCCTCTGAAGCAACGCCCCAAGCTGTACCTTGGCCCCCTTTTAGCCACAACTAAGGCTAGAGTGGCTGGGACACAGGGCACCAAGTCCCGAGGCTACACAGAACAGCACAGCCCCGGGCTCAGCCCAGGAAACCATTTTTCTCTCCTAGTGCTCCAGGTCTGTGATGGGAGGGGCTGCTGTCAAGATCTCTGACATGGCCTTGAGACATTTTCCTCATTGTCTTGGCTATTAACATTCAGCTCCTCATTACTTATGTAAATTTCAACAGCTGGCTTGAGTTTCTCCCCAGAAAATGTATCAGTTTTAGGTAATCTCTTCGTGAATGCATAGGACTGAATGCTTTCACACTCAGCCAGGTCACGTCTTGAATGCTTTTTTGCTTAGAAATTTCTTCCACCAGACACCCAAAATCATCTCTGTTAAGTTCGAAGTTCTACAGAGCTCTAGGGCAGGGGCAAAATGCTGCCACGCTTTTTGCTAAAGCACAGCGTGAGTGACCTTTACTTCAGTTCTCACGAAGTCCTTCATCTGCATCTGTGACCACCAAGGCCTCGACTTAATTGTCCGTATCGCTATCAGCATTTTGGTCAACACCATTCAACATATCTCTAGGAAGTTCTGACCTTTCCCACATCTTCCTGCCTTCTTCAGAGGCCTCCAAACTGTTCCGATCTCTGCCTGTTACCCAGTTCCAAAGTTGCTTCCACATTTTCAGGTTATCTTTAAAGCAGTACCCCACTCTTGGTATCAATTATCTGTATTAATCAATTCCCACACTGCTATAAAGATAGCACCTGAGAGTGGGCAATTTATAAAGGAAAGAAGTTTAATTGACTCACAGTTACGCATGGCTGGGAAGGCCTCAGGAAACTTACAATCATGGTAGAAGGTGAAGGACAAGCAAGCACATTCTTACATGGTGGCAGGAGAGAGAGAGCATGCAGGGAAACTTCCACTTTTAAACCATCAGATTTCATGAGAACTCCCTCACTATCACGAGACTAGCATGGGAAAAATCACCTCCATGATCCAATCACCTCCCACCAGGTCTCTCCCTCTGTAACACTTGGCGATTACAACTTGAGATGAGATTTGGGTGGGGACACAGAGCCAAACCATCTCACTTAGTATGATAACATAATTAAGAAACATGGCTTATTTGCAATTTTTCAGCACATACATGTGATAATGGTAGCATATTTTATACAAGCAAACATTATCTCAGATTATGCAGCTAGGAAAATGTCACTTCAAAAGACAGTAGCGGTGATGAAAAGAATGGTTCATCTCTGATGATTGATTGACTGTATATTCGTACATCAGGAGACTATGTTACTGTGGAACCAGGTTTCAGAAGAAACAGTTTAGAGAGTTTATTCCTCTCAAGATATTCTGACCCTTAATATATGGTAACAAGTAAACTTTACATTTGATCCATCACTATATGGGTACACATCTTTCTTCATGAAGAAAAATTATAGTAAATAAGAAAACCTCAGATGCAAACAATCTATTTTACTTGCTTTGTATTTATTTACAATGTAACACATATGGTGAGCATAAATATTTGGGAAAATAAATAAAGTATAAAATATAAACGATTGCATTTTCTGAAAATTTGATTGTTCTGTACTTAGATAATAAAATAGTAAAATGGTATTACATATTTAAAAAATGTATATTAATATGTGCTGTGAGGTTTAGTATCCAGGCACATACATGGACTATATTTATTAAGGAATTAATTTTTGTATATACAGGAATATAAAATTTTATTTTCTTATATAATAACTTCTCAATAAACGTTTAATAAATCAATGAAGACAAATAGCTGGATAGACCAGGTGTGGTGGCTCATGCCTGTAATCCCAGCACTTTGGAAAGCCAAGGTGGGTGGATCACTTGAGATCAAGAGTTCGAGACCAGCATGGCCAACATAGTGAAACTCTGTCTCTACTAAAATTACAAAAATTATTCGGGCAATGGTGATGCACACCTGTAATCCCAACTACTTGGGAAGCTGAGATAGGAGAATTGCTTGAACCTGGGAGTTGGAGGCTGCCATGAGCTGAGGCCGAGATCACACCACTGCACTCCAGTCTGGGTGACAGAGCAAGACTCTGTCTCAAAAAAAAAAAAAAAAAAAAATTGCTGGAAAATCAAAGCAGCTCAACTGCACAAAAAGGTACGGGTAGCGCATCATTGGAATATTTGTCCATTTCCTCTTGTTGAGAACTGTTACAATCCCACAGCATAACTAGTGATTTTCAAAGTACATTCTCTGGTCCAGTGACCTTATTATCACCTGAACACTTGCTGACAATCTGTGTCTTCACCAGCCTCCCAGTGATTGTGATGGGGACTCAAGTTTGAAAACCACTGGCCTAGGCTAAAGTATTGGGCCAGTGCTTCCGTGTTCATACTATACTGTCTCTTCCCTTCATTCTCACAGAAGGAAATGCTGTCCACTAGCACTCCTGGACCAATCCCATTTTATCCCTCTAGAATTTAATCCAAGAGACATAACCCCTATACATCTGGAAGTATGTGATAGTTTTTGAAGCTGGAAAGTCAAGTACACCTAGGTATAACTAAAACAGGCATTTGGGGGCCTTGTAAACAGCAGACGGTATTGCTTTACTGACACAGAAAGGGAAATAAAGCAGATACACAGAAAATGAGAAAAAGAGGCAGAGATGTAAGAAGTAGCCATCCTTGTTCCTATACCACTCTTGCTTCTGGCTCTGGTAGTAATTTCCAGTTGTACCTTTTGTTGTTGGGTTTCATGAAGTACTCCTGTATATTTCTCATAATGTATCTCCCCCTTTATATTCATGAAATTAGATAGATTTCACTCTCTCACAGCAAAATAATTCTAACAAGACATTTGTGCATAGTAACAGTTATTTAGTAGTTCAAATAAAAGAAAACAAAAGTAATCAACTATTGACTGTGGCTAGGTGCATTTGCAATTAATTGGTGGATGTGGTAACTTGAATGAACCTACAAATTAAAAGGCTAAAAGCAAACAAACTAAATGTATACTTCAAAACATTGTGGATAATTGCTTTCCAGTTATTAAAACATCCTATAGATGCCATTTCTAGAACACATTCTACTTGTTCTAGTTTAAATGAATCTCATAGCACCTTAGAGATGTAGTAGGGAAAAAATAAAAACCTCAAAGTTTTAGCTTACTGTTTATTTGTGTTTTGATTCTGCACATTTTATTTAATATTTCAAATCTCATGCTTGTTTTTCCCACTAGAAATTGAAGAAAATATCTGCATCGCAGTGTTGTGGTAAGGCATGGGATATTATGTGTGAAAGTTAATTTCTTAAGATATCTCTTAAGAGGTTTTCTTAAATTATTTTCTCATATTTTAAAATATTTTTAATTGGCATTTTATTGATACTAACATATAGTTACTGATTTTGATGGTTTCCGTGTTTGAATTATCATTCTAAAATGTATTAGTTTTGTAGAATTAAAATTCATTATATTTTTAATATCTTAACTATAAATATTTTGTCATAGAAAGCAAAAATACTACCCATATTTTTGTTATATGTGTCAATAACTGCAAATAAAATATTCTAAAGGAAATGCTTTAAATTTTTCTGGGAATTTCACATAATGGACCTTACATAAATTTAAGAATCAATAATCATAAAATAAAATGTCCAAATTTCCTAACATTTTATTGTATGTTCCATTTATGATTTTGTCATAACAAAACTGACAATAGAAAACTTGTTTTAATAGAACATTTAATGAAATAGAAACTTACCTTACAACAATTTCCAGAACTTAGAAAGTAGTGATGACCTGCCAAGAGGCTGCACAAATGAAAAAACCAGGAAGACCTATGACCCAAACAAGCTTCCAGTACGGTTTGCCCCAACACACTTTATGCATGCATGAACTCCTTTCTTATTGAATATTTCAAATCACCTCTGCTGCTGAATCATGTTCAATAAAACAAACAAGTTTTCTAGTCTGTTTTCATCCATGACTGATGCTCTTAGTAATGACCTTTTCTTTGGCAACAAGATTTATTCACAGTCAAAATTAAGAAGGGAGGAAGACATAAATTCCACCAGAGTGGGTTCATCCTTCTTGTTTTCACTTTTCTTCTCCACATGATTCACTCTTTCTCGTGATGAATTCCAGGATCTTGTCATCACAATGGACTGCTACAGTGCAAACCTCTGGAACTGGCCCTTACACTTTCCTGCTACAAATGCCACCCATCTCATAGTCTGTGCCCACGTTAAGTCACATTTGCGGCTTTATCTCTCTGTCTAATTATACCACCTCTGAACGAAGTCAGCACAGTAAGCTATCCTTATGCATCATCCAGGTTTGCATGCATAAAACCTGCCTGTAATCCTTCTTGGCAAATGTCCCAGATGCCTTCTTTCTTAAGTCTCTGCATGCCTTTCCTATTCATGTATCCCTGTCAACATCTGCTTACTCTAATTCAGATTTTAGGTAACTTACTTTACTGAAGGAAAGCCAAAGAAGTGAATGTCTTGGCTCACTGGTCACCTAATGTTATCTAATATCAACTCAACCTCTCTACTACTTATCAACATTGTTGATGTCCCATGAGGTACTGATTGATAATTCTATGCTTTGGTATGAAAAACTTAATTTTGTTGAATCCCTATCAGCAAAGTGGCAGACATTTCAAATAATCTGCTTTTATTCTTCACAATTATGTGAGGGCTGTTTATTACTGCATTTTCAAAATGGGCACGTTGATACTCAGAGAAATGTATCTTGAAATCGCTCATCAACAAATTCCTTTCTACTCAACTATTTTGGCAATAACAATGCTGCCTCTCTGTATGCTGAAGATGTTCATTCACAGGATTATTGTGACATGTTATTATTCATATGATTATTCAACATGTTATTCCCGTGGTTGAGATCTGAATTATTCTACCCAATCCTAGCACCACACTAACTGTCTCCCTTGAGTCTCATTTTGTTCAGCTTTCAACTAGAAATTCCCATTCTGATATCAGGCAATCCTTTTGAAATTTGGTATTTATATAACTTTAAAAATTGTTTCCAATTTGTTTCCAATTTAAATTGGCAGTAATGTTTCTCTATTTTTTTAAATGATGCCATCACCTTGCAGACGGGTTTTGGTTGGTTTCCTACCTTCAGTTATTATAGCTTAAATATGGTACAAGACAAATCACTGAAACTCAGAGTTCTGATCATCTTTTTCTCTTCACTAATGGATCCATTTTTGCAAGACTCCCTTTTACCTAATATGTACCCTATTTTCTAACTTTTTAAAGTACTTCTACGTTGAAGTAAACTCCGGAAAAAGGGTACAATACATTGTCTTCCCAAAATTGGCGTGTACTTACCCGGTTCATCTTTATTTCTAAAATGGCTTTGCCATCTGTCTCTGCCAATAATGTGTTATTTACCCGAACGCTTGTAAAAGGACACTGGCTTTGGAAACCATGCTATCAAATCTAAATAACGACCTCCTTTTACTGTCTCACTTCCTGTTTTCATTTTTATTCCTCATAGATACACTTTCACTTGGGTACGATCTGTATGAATTAGGCAGTGGAGACATTTAAATATGACTTATGTGCCAAGAACTATTCTAAGAATTTTTCATTAAAATGCATTATTTTTTGAAATACTCATAAAATGCTTATTAGGTAATTAAGGCTATCCTTATTGATGGATTGGAAAACTGGGGATGAGTAATCCAGAGAACAGCAGAATCTAAAGCTCGAGCACTTATGTAAGCTTTCGATTCTGCTATCAGAATAGGTGTATTCTGATAAAACTATATTGTGAATGTGTTTGCACGCGTGCGTGTTTGTGTGTGTGTGTGTAAGTAGCAATGAACACACTGAACATCCAAATTTTGACTTTGCTTTTTGTTTTGTTTTGTTTTGTTTTGAGTCAGTGTCTTGTTCCGTCGCCCAGGCTGGAGTTCAGTGGCATGATCACAGCTCACTGCAGGCTCGACTTCCTGGGCTCAAGAAATCCTCCCATGTTAGCCTCCCAAATAGCTGGGACTGCAGGTGCATGCCACCACACAGAGCTAATTTTCAAATTATTTTTTGTAGTGACAGGGTCTCACTATGTTTCTCAGGCTCATCTCAAGCTTCTAGGTTCAAGTAATCCTGCTGCCTTGGTCTCCCAAAGTGCTAGGATTAAAGGTGCGAGTCACCATGCTCCGCCTACTATGTTTTAGGTACATTTTTAAAAATAATTTGATGAAGTAATTTTTTACATTTTAAATTTTATGATTAGCATAGTTGCTATCGGCCATTATATCTGATCATCTCAGATGATTGCCTCCAATAGATTCATCTCTCTGTTAAATATTAAAAATGTACAGCAATGACTCAGATTGGCCATTGAGATTTCCATTCAAGTCACTTGATTACTTGTTAGAATATACACTGGAATATAAAATAAAATAGCAATAAAGAAGACCCTAAAGGTATTCACACCTGGAGAAGGGTGGAAGACTTGGGTGGGCCCAGGAATGGGCATGTATAGCAAAGGCATTTTCTGTGCAGGTGTACGTGATCGCTGCAGTGTGTGGAGAGTGCAAGCGAATGCAGGAGAGAAGTTATCTACCTACGGCATGCCTTCCTAGAGCAGGCGGCAGAGGACGGTGTCTAGAAGAGACACTAGAAGAGAAACAGAATTTGTCAGGCTGGCAAAGGAGTACTGTGGCTAGAAAAGCCATTCCAAGCGGAGAAATTCATGGATACAGACTCACAGAGGCGTGAAATAGTGGAGTATAGTGAGGAAATGGCAGCACTTCTGTGTGTCTGTACTTAGCAATCACAGAGGAGAAGGCAAGAGATGAGTCAGGAAAGCTAGATTGGGTGATATTCATGAAAACACAGCATTTCACCGTTTTTGAGTATTGTGGTGGTTCATAAAAATACTTTTATGAACTATGTGAGTTTGGTAAAGTTGTTTTTCTCATATTTATTGTGAGGAATAAGACTGTATATAAAGCTTTTAGTGTAGAGTGGAGCATCTAATATGCAAACAGGAAATGGTAGGAGTCCTTGCTTTTGCCATTATAATTGTTGCTCTCATTATTATCAGTACAATGAGGCAATAAGACACTATGGACACACTTGAAGCAGGAAATTAACAGGATCATATCTGTGGTTTGAATAAGCATGTGTTTATCCCATTGACACTTTGTTATGGACGATTAAGTGTTAACTCTTTTTATTTTTTTTCCTTCTTTTTCCTTTCTTTTTAAGAGTATAAGGCAATGGGTGTCATAAAACATAGATGGCCTAATTCTGAATTTGAAAAGGGGCAAATACTTTGGAGAAAATGTTTTCTATTCTGGTCTAAGAGTCAGCTCTCCAAGCTTGCTTTCAGACTCTTCCTTTTTTCCTACCCTGACTTATACTGGTTTTCAGATTCCATGATCTCTGCCATCTCCATTTTCTCATTTTGTTCTACTTTCTCTACTGCCACTACAGGTATTTCCAAAAGCAGAATATAAGTGGTTTTCAGAAGGGAGTCAAGTTGCAAGTCCAGTGTCTGTCAGGATGGTCATACAAAGGAGGAGTGACTTTCCAGAGAGAGGGGCCTCTCTCTGTCCAGTAGGAAACTGGAAAGTTGCTGAATCACTTGGATTTGGCATGTGTAATACAGTGGATTACTGTTCCCAGCTATTCACCCACTTCCAGCAATGGGATTTGATATAGTCAATAACAGTTATATGAGAATTCCTGTTCATTCTATGGGAGGAATAAGCATCAGAACCCTACGAACTTCTGCCAAGTCATGTGGCTGCTTTGGCCAATGCATATGAGCAGCCGTGACATTGGTATGATTAAGCAAAAGCTTTCAGTGTGATTATTTGATTTGGCTCAGCCTCTGTCTCCCTGTTATGTCCTCTGTGCTGAAAACTGCAATGACAGTGGCTGCTTCTTCACTCTGGGCTCGTGGAATCAAAAGCCCAGTGAAACTGAGCCCAGCCAACCCAAACTCACCCGGCAGTCCTCAGATGAGAAAAAGCCAACGATCTTGCTCTAAGCCTTTGAGAATTGAGATTGGATGTTATTGCAATACAAAAGCTGACTGATAAAGAAGACCCAGACCTGAAATCACACTTATTATCACACTGTAGAATCCAATGGCTTTTCTATAATAATATCAGAATACGTCCTTTCTTCACAAATTAAAATCTATGTGAAAATGTACGATGCCAAATCTGAAGCTCTGATTCATATATTGAATTTAAGTAACCTTTGGAAATAATCATGGACTATTAAGTGAGAAAAATGTGGCCCCTATAGCCTAAATTGTGAGTTACTTCATCCTCTGATTCATACTCTCCTCCTACCCCATTTTTCAAAGTTGAAATAATGAATTTAATTAAAATTAGCATCTATCATATGTTATGAGGTCCTTGACTGTAAAAGTTATATAACTTCTTTGCTATATGCAACTTAGAATATCAGTCTTCAAAATAAAATTCTTAACTATTTTATAATTATTTAGTCTTAACTATTTTATTATAAAATTACACAAGGAAAAGAGATACATTTTAAAGTTTCAGGTAACACCACATTTTGACAGCATATCTGCTTTGGTGGAAAAATGAAGCAAATTTTATAAAACATAAAACAAGGTGACATTACTAAATTTGGTGTCTGTCATTAACAATAATATAACTGTAACTTGTGTAAAATTAAGATAAAATTTATTTATACCCACAAAAATGAACATTTTAAAAGCTAAAGTTTCAATGAATCAGGGTAATTTAATAATATCTTTTTGGTTGCAATATTTTTTAAAGTTGTATGCATTTGTCTAATGTGTAAGATTAGGTTTTGTGTCATTGTGATGTTTTTATTCTGTGTAATCTGATAGTCATAAAAACTAGATAGAATATCTGGTTTCTATCATCCTCTTATTTCATATTTATGTAAAAGAAAGAGTCTATTAACCAAGAAAGTTTCATTGGAAAAATTGTCACTAATGCAAATGATAGATTAAATGACTCTTACAGTAAGAAAATAATGGCTGTTTTGTCACCTTGAGTTCACTAAACTAAAGTCTTGTTTTGTTATTGAAAGACAGTATGCATGGTAATTTTATATCTTTTTACATACTTATAAGACATACTTATGCCCCATTTAAATGCTATCCTCCTCAATCTAGAATGAATACAATGACTCCTATTTTTAGAAATTTAAGTGCGTCAGATATGATCGACATCAACCCATCACCAGTGGAGTTACCTACACGTAACCTCATCCACACTTTCTATGGCACCGGCTCCCGTAGAGAGCAGGCTAGTAAATTACACATATGAGAATCACATGGGTGAAGGCAGTGAGGATAGCGATGCCATCAGTAGACACCATGGCCATGGGTAAGCAGAAGTCATGGGATAGGTTGAAGGGTCACAGAGACTGTGAAGTTGGCCATGGTAAGAGAGTGAAAGCCTTGTGCTAACTGAGGCACCACTACACCAAGATAGGCAAACACAGGTTTGTCATAACAAGTCTGCCTTGCTCTCTATCCGTGAGACCTTTAGGTTGTAATTAGTAAGTACTGTCCTGGCTGAAGGTCAGTGCTATGGTGAATGGGAAACTCTCAACTATGGAGCAACACTTTGGTTGAACCATATGAAACTGTTGCTTCTGTAGGCCAAAAATGCTTCAATATTGGTAATTTCATAGAATTCAGCCTCATATGCAGTATTAGATTCTCTACACATTTAGAATCAATTATCAGAACAAGCCTCAGACAAAGGTACTATTATCATCTCTCTTTTAGTAGCTGCTGAAATTTATTATCTTAGCTGTTACTATAATTTGTAATTGAAGGTGTTACCCTGAGGAAATTTTAGGTTAACTTTGGGGTAATTTGTTTCTGGCACCTAACAGATTTCATGTCAGATTCATAGCTGGTGTTCTAGAATGACTAGAGTATTTTAGCTCTTCAAGAGAAAAAGACAGGCAGGAATTTTAAAATAAAATGTAAGTCTTTCTAAACAATGAAGAGAACATTTTTCACTGCATAGAGCCCTAAGATGCAGGTATGCTACTCTAGTAGCATTCAAAATTTAAATTTCATATTTTTTCTTTTTTTCAAGAAAAGTCTATCATTCCTTTTAATAAAAATAAATATACTTTAAGTCTTTCTTGACATTTCTAATCTAATGAAGGGCCAAGGAAATAAAATGCTACGTTTCTTGTCATTTTTCTCAAAAGGCTTTGAAATAAACTTGTTCAGTGATGACAGCATAATAATGAAAAGTGTCTAATGAAAACAGCATTCTGACAAGTATTCAAATGCTCATGTGCAAATAAGAAAAGCAACTCATGCCATGAGAGGACTGAATGGACCAAACTTAGAAATAAAGAAAATAATATTGAAGCAGCACATAGTCAGTGATATCTGTGCTGAAAGTAGCATGGGAGTAATTAGCAGAGATTTGCAGCCATATACCCAAAGCTAAGGCACAGAGATGTGAGTGAGTCAGTCAAGTTCTTTCCACACAGTCACTCACAGAGACACACAACAAGTGATAGTTTTGTGTTCTGAGATTACTATTGTAGGAAGAGGAAATACGTTTCCTCATTTCTATTAAGAGATATAGAAATAAATTTGAATTTGAAGAATTTCTTTTAGCAATGGAGCTAGAAAAAGTATTTTCCTGATTAGATAACATAAAGATTTCTAGAATTTTTTAAAGGAATAATAATAATGAATATTTTAATAATTATGCAAATTACATGTACTGAACACTCACTATCACAAATAAGCTGTGCTTTATTTATTCCTCTATAATCTCACTTAGGACTCATTCTAAACTGATGAGATTCATATTAATAATCCTATTCAGAGAGGAAAGAACTTGAAAGACTTTAATGGATTTTACCTGAGATTAAAAAACTATTAAGCTACAAAGTTCAAATTTGAACACACGTCTATCTCCAAAATTCATGATTTTCACCATTAAATATATTTTCTTTGAATAGAAAAAATTAATACTTAAAATAAGTAAACACTATCAACAAACCCCAATATTTTGCTTTACAAACCACGTGACTGATCAACACATGCTCCTCCTCCCTGTTTTATAAAACGTTTTCACTACTTCCTTTCAAATCAGAAAGTATTGTCCAAAAGAGAACATCTGGAAATGTAAGAATAAAATCAATAAAACGGTCTGGTAGTAACCTAAGAACAGACAGTCCAATCAGCCAGAAAGGGCAATGCAAAAATATAACCTGTTATATATGTAGGAGTTATATCATACGATATATAAATAATTAATATAAAGGAAGGAGAAATAATAAACTAAGGAATAAATATTAAGATTAATAATAATTGGTACTAGGAACCTGATGTATTTATTTGAGAATCAATTATTGACTGTCACACTACACAACTGAAGAAGTACTTTTTGATAGATTAATAATAAAATATAACTAATCAAATAATGAAACAGAAAAAAGTAGATTACTAAACACCTTTGGTGGAGGAAGACTAAACTTAAAAACAGAAATCACAAACAAAAACAAGAAAGAATTTCAAAAATAGAAACATCTGTATGTATAAAAATAGCAAAAATAAAATTGAGAGCACAAAATCGTTATATAGATATATATTCTTAAAAAATATTTGTATAGATTTGCAGCTCTTCCAGCTTCTTGAAATTATTACCTTTCTCTGAGAAGCATAACTATCTTTATTAATTTAAAGATGACATCATCTTCTAAATGCGCTACAATTCTATAATGTAGTTAGGAAAATGAAAGCAGAGAGTGATATGTAGTGTTATTTTACGATGAATTAATTTTTTATGCAATAATATTTTAGGATGGGCTAATACACGGATATTTGTGCACTTTACTCCCAAAATGAGGTCATTATCAAAGTTCATGAATCCAATATCAAAAGTTTGTGCAGAGTTTCTGAATAGTTTTCAGATAACTAATGTCTCTAGTCTAGATTCTTAATTTACTCTACTCTATTTGGGTATCCATGCTTTTAGGTTTTTTTTTTTGTGACGGAGTCTCACTCTGTTGCCAGCCTGGAGTGCAGTGGCACAATCTCGAGTGCAGTGGCACAATCTCGGCTCACTGCAACCTCTGCCTCCTGGGTTCAAGCGATTCCCCTGCCTCAGCCTCCCAAGTGGCTGGGATTACAGGCATGCGCCACCACGTCTGGCTAAGTTTTTTTTTGTATTTAGTAGACACGGGGTTTCACCATGTTGACCAGGCTGGTCTAGAACTCCTGACCTCGTGATCCGCCTGCCTCTGCCTCCCAAAGTGCTGGGATTACAGGTGTGAGCTACTGCACCCAGTCTGTTTTATTTTTTCTCATTGTCTTCTGCCCTGAATGTGTTAAGACAAAAATCAATTTGGATAGATTTTCAGTTTTACACCTGGTATTTTCAGAGCCATAGGCATAAAGAGGCCCACAGGAAAGAATTTTTTTTCCTACAAATGTAAAACCACCATCAGCTTCACCATTGCATTTCATACGGTAAAAGTGTTCTTTTGGCATTTGAATTGAAAAACATTAATATATCAATTCGCCTTCTTTCCACTACAGTTATTTTACTGCCAATATTATTTTTAAATGATTTTCATTAAATTATATGCATTTCTATTTTGCAATGATATAGAATTAAGCTTTTTTGTCAATCAACAGATCTTTCTCTTTCTTAGTTTATATAGCTTTCAACATTTTAAATAGTGTTTGTAAATCAGTAATAGTTTCTAAGTCTCAGAGTTGTTGATGTTGTGATAATACTGAGTTTATCAAAGCAAAGAATAAAATTTCAATCCTATTTTGTTTAAATCCAATGTGAGCAAACTTAACCATAGTTTCCCCATTAGGCTTCTAGGCGGTATAGTTATCTTAATTGAGTCTTTTCATATATATATAGGTGTGTGTGTGTGTGTACGTATATACATACAGTGTCAAATTTTAGGGAGGCCATAGGATTTTTCTTAGAGTTATGGATTGACTTTAAACTGTGATTTCTTGAAAATATCTTAGAAGTCTTAGTACACAAGGAAAAAATTATGGGCTATGATTCTCTATCATATCTGAACCATATTTCACAATTTCCTCTAATATTTAGAAATAGATTTGTGGAAGGCTGTCTTTCTAAAAAAACGTCACATTAATGACTTAGGCATCTTCATGCAATGAGTTTTTATAAGTCTTGTATGGCCTTTTTAAGTTAGTACAGTGAGGAGTTCAGCAAATTTTCAAAATAATTGGATGGCTGGAGGAAAAAAATGTTACTATGAGCAAGCAGCCATGCTTGTGTGTGTGTGCTCTTGTGAACACGACAGTTACTGTTGTCTGGCTAAATAAAGCTTCTTTTTATGTGATGGCCTAAACAGGCTAATTTAATCCTTATCAACATGACTCAGTATCTCCACAAGGGAACAGGCCTGTATGAAACCTTTTATTTCTTTAGACACACCTCATTTTAGAGGACTGAAGAGACAGCAAGGAGATTTTGAAGTCTGCACATATATTTAAATGCCTTACCTCCTGATATAGTTTGGATATGTGTCACTGCCTAAATCTCACGTTGAATTACACAGTCTCAGATATTTACAGCAAAGCAAGAACGGGCTAATGACATTTCCCAACACCATTTAGGCCTATGGAAATAGCAAACATTAGTTCTAAACATATGACTAACTTTTACAAATGAACCACTTTATGTAGAATTAATTGTCTTTAGTTCAAATCCTGGAATTTGTGAATTCCAATTTTTCACACTTAATTCAAGAAAAAATATCTACCTCCTAAGGTCACTGTGAGAAGTGATACTATATATATATGTATATATATAAAAGTATATATTGTATGTATTTAATATACATGTGTGAGGCATTATTAAGGTATCATTTATATATAAATAGACATATTTAATGTACATAAGCATAAGACATTCTTATTAAATTATTAGTAAATATATTTATGATTAATATTTCTCATTAGAGGAATGCTTTTTTGCTGAAAAAAGACTCATTAAATCTTTATTTTAAGGTATTAATTTTTCTATATTTTACCTAACATTTATTTATTCATATATGACTTATAGTTCATTTGATTTCTGCAAACGCTTAAGGTAGCTTACACTGCTAAAGGTATATAAAACAGAACAGGAAATAATATGCAGATAAAATTCTACTATAAGTAAAATAGAGGTTGATGCACTCTTATCCAGTTGACCTAGATAAATTCATTTCTGTGGCTGAGCAAAAAATGTAGGCAGGAGCTTCCTCGAAGCCAAAGGAAAATGTGAAACCCAATAGTTAATACAGTTTCCATTATTTAAAAGGAAATAAAACAGAAGTTATACATAGTAGGTGCTCAATAAACTTTATTAAAATGGATAAAATGGGTTATATAAGATACTCTGATGTTAATTTTTACATTGCCCCTTTATAAATCTAATGAAAAAATAAATTATAAGCCAATGTAGATAGATCATGAGAATTTATATTTTAGTTTTTAAAATTTTATTTCCATTAAACCAATTCAGATAACCTACAAGAAAGATTAATAAATATTTCCCTCAGATGTGTTGCATCTTATTTTGACAAATGTTGGAAGATAACCTGGCTTAGTGTGTGATTTGGTTTTCTAGTGCTTGCCTGATGTGTGATATTTACAAGGTGCATTCACAAAATGCTCAACTTTGACTATAAAACCCAAGTATCAGATTTACCAGAGTTGATTTGAAATATACATAAGACATTATTATTAAATTATTAATTTGGAAATTGATTTGAAAATTAGGAATCTGACATGTAATCTGTCCATATACAGGGTAACACAGCATTGAGGTAGGCTGGAGGGAAGTCGGATAAACGTGAGAAGATTGCTTCAGTGTTTATACCTCAGCACTTGCTGGGATTCTCCAGGTTATCCTATCAACTATAACATTATTTTTTTACTCAGAAAACTGTGCCTAAGGGTTCACTAACTGTGATTATTTCAGGGTTATAAGGCTAGTCATCTTTCCTGTAAAGCTATTGGTATTTTAACCATTATATTTTGCTGTGGAATGAAAAACTTTGCTTTTTATCCATGGAATGCTAAACCTCAGCAGAAAATGAGAAAGAATTTTGACTTGAAAATAGATCACCAAGGAGCACTATTATCCATTTGTGTACAAAGCTGGAGCTGCAGAAAAAAAGAAATAAATAAAATCAAGCGGGAAAAAATGCCACTGGCACCACAGAACACACAGTTAAAAATACCTATATTCCAGCATGACTAATTTAAACGTAATCATTGTTGCTACTCATAACGCTGTGAGTTGTGAATTTAAATTGTTCCAAACACATAGCTACCCTAAACTACAACATTTTCCTAGAGCTATTGTAGCCTGCTTTAGTATGTGATATGGTTTGGCTGCGCCCCACCCAAAATCTCATCTTGAATTGTAATCCCCATAATCCTCACGCGTCAAGGGAGAGACCAGGTGGAAATAATTGAATCATGGGCGTGGTTTCCTTGATGCTGTTCTTGCGACAGTGGGTGAATTCTCACGAGATCTGAGGGTTTTGCAAGTGTTTGGTGGTTCCTCCTGCGTTCACTTCTTCCTGCCGCCTTGTGAAAAAGGTGCCTTGCCTTCCCTTTGCCTTCCGCCATGATTGTTAAGTTTCCTGAGGCCTCCCCAGCCATGCGGAACTGTGAGTCAATTAAACCTTTCTTTTATAAATTACCCAGTCTTAGGTACTTCCTCATAGCAGAGTGAGACTGGACTACTACAGCATAATACTCTGATGTTTCTTCTTATGCTCGAATTGCATTCTCTCTACAGCAGGTTATGACCATACTTTTGTTCTCACTCATAAAAGAAAATATTAATAGTTGCTTATTGCCAATCACCTAATATCATTCCTATAATTATACAGCTTTTTTTGTGCCTCACCATGCTTTTCTCTTCAATCCTATAATTTTCTCTATTTCTTTGCTCCCTGTCCAAACTATGGGCATTTTTCCTGCTCTCATTCCAACCCCAAGCTCTTTATATTGTGCTCATGTATCTGATGCCAAATTAGAACAGGTATTTTAATGGTCGTAAAACTGTGTGTAATAACACAGTTATCTTCTTGCTCATTCATATAAGTGCTCTGTTAACCCACTTAAATGTTACACTTTTGAGCCTATTCCTCTTTCCTAAAGATGGCCAGTTGTATTCTCAATCCTTGACTACTAGAATAGCTTTATGAAAATATCTATAGCAGAAGATATGCATTTAACATATTATAGGGTAACCTCTTTGTAATACATCTTTATCATGCCAGAGTTGAATCTGGGAGAATGATAGTGTAGAGTTAAATTTTCTATGTCTCTCTTTTTGTGAGTCTACATAGAAAATAAAAACAATCATATACATAATCTTGCTTTTGGAACAAAGAAAGATATTTAGATTTGAAACTGTAATAGATGCTATTACAATGTAGAACAACTATTTATTTTTATTTAGCCATCTGGTATCTAAAAGGATATTTCTCAGAAGTATTAGAACACTTTTATGCTCAAATAAGTTCGGGCAATTCTGGGTTAAAGAAAGTTAAACTCCTAAGAATAGGTTACTTCAGGACCTTTAATATGTTAATGTGTTTCACAAATTACCAAAGAATTTTCCATTGCCCTCATATTGGTATTTCTTAAATGTATTTCACATCAGAAATTTATGGCCTTGACTGTCCCTAGTGCATGCATCGGAAAATGCTATTCCAGACACTTGCTAAGAAAGCAAGAGTAATTACTCTTTTTCTCTCTTTCATGTGAGTGGTCTTAGTTTGTATGTGAAGATCATGTAACTTACGGATTGATCAGCAAAACTGAAGACACAATGCAAAGTATGTCAGATCTCATTATTTTTTCTAAATCAAAGTAATTGGTTCAAGCTACCCATTCAATGAAATTAGCAAAAAACTCAGTATTTGTCACTTTGTATGGCGACCTTTGCCTCCCTGTGTGAATCTAGACAGAACACTGGCCGGTGGTCTTCTACTGAGGGGCTATTTATTCATATAAAGTGGTGGCTACTTTGAGAACATTCCCTTTTGTACCAACTCTGCCTACAGGAATTTTTGCTGGGTTCCCAGGGTTAAAGTCACAGAGGGCCACAGAGCTTCCCTGCCAAGGCCCCACTTCTAGTACAGCTATGTGGATGGCTGCTATGTTGGAACAAACCTGGTGTCATCACCCCATCCTAAGGGCATCAAATTGTCTTTCTCCATCTTGTTTTAGCCCCTGCCCCACCGTTTTTCTCTAAATATCAACTTTAGTACTTTCCCTTTATACAGTGTACTCAAAAGTCTAAAATACAGAAACAAAGCCCCTCAAATCCTATCTTGAGCTCTTGCCTACACCTAATTGTTCAACCCTGAAACATGAAAAATTTAACCCTCTGAAGAAGCAAGGTAATTCAGAACTCCTTCTTGTGGGGTAAAAACAGAAAATCACACAGCAGAATTTCCAAGAGACTAATTAATTAATTAATAACTTACAATCTTATTGATAAAGCCATCTATCTTGGGGGTCATTAGTATGGAATTTGGTATATAGATATCATAATATCGAGGGATCAGAAACTTTCCCAGTTCCCTGGAGAAGAAAATGTTCGATTTGTTTGATTGATTTGCTGTTCTCATTGGTTAAGTGTAAACTTGATATTAAGTCTACATTAAAAAGAAAATCTTTACATCAGAAGTCAAACATACATTTCTCAGGTTTTTATTAGTATGCAGCATAACCTGACCTCAGATGTTGTCATGTTGATATTTTTTTAAAAGAAGAAACAAAGCCATTAAAATATGACTATGTAGCTTTCCTCTTTCAGGCTGGTGAAACAAAGGCTTATAAAATAAATTCATATATGACAATTTTCCCATAAATTAGAATTCTTATTTATTTATTTATTTATTTATTTTTAAAGTACAAGAAAAGCCTTCCATATAAAAGCTGTTCCCACTCACATTTTCCACTGTTAACATGAATAAATATTACATCATTCAGTGCATCAATTCATAATTGATGTGAATAAAGAAGTCTTAATTATTTTTTTAATAGTACACAGTGGTATTAGAGAAAATATCCTGGTCATTTTGACTCTTATCTCTATTCAATTCTTGGTGAAATAATTGAACCATCATTGAATAACAAAAAATGAGAATATAATTTAAAAGCAGTGGGCAGTGTTAGGTTCACATCATATGGCAGTATTATTTTGTCACAGATGTACAGTAAAAAGTAACATAGTATAAGGACTGAATTTTAAGCTTAGGCAAATATAGAGTACCAGGAATAATGGCATTTTACAAACACACACACACATACATTTTCATATGTACTATGGATCAGAGAATACTGATGAGTAATTAATATAAGTCCATAATTCATTATAGGAAAAGTCTATAAGTCAATGTCTTTGCTAATTTGGTTTTTATAAGAAGGTAAAAAGGCAGAGGGGAGAACGGCTCCCTTCAACTTGGGTCACTTACAGCAGAATTGTCACGCTCTATCCATCTCTGCCCCCATAGCCCTTTTCATTGTGGTACACTCCTGACTTCCAATGGATTGAGAGTTCTCTCATGCAGCCACTGCCTGTGCACCTGAAAACACCACAGGCTGGAAGTGCAAGAGAGATCATGACCACTTGGGGAAAAGGGGTATAATAACCCTAGATCCCTTATGCCCCAGAGAAGATGATTCCGATGGGAACCTTTTCTAAGGGTTCTCAGTTTCTCAGTGGGATTAAGCTACAGCTACCTGTACTGGTAACTGACTTGATAATGTGTTACTAGTTGCCTTTTCTTTTCTATCTACATCTCCACTTCCCTGCCAAACAAACAACTTGGCCTGGATTCCCTGTCTCACAGCCAGCTTCCAGGAGAGTCAAACGAAGGCTGCACTCTGAATAAACAGCCACCGTGAGAGTCAGTGGAGACATTCTCTGTCTTGCATCTATTTTCTGGCACTCAGGCAGAAACTAAAGGACCTCAGGAAAGTCCTTCCCTCCACCTTCCCCCAAAACCCACCATTCTAAGATTCCCAATAAAAAAAAAAAAAAAGGATGTAGAAAGGAAGAATAAGTGAAACTATCTGAATTTTTACCTTTTGCTCTTCCCGCCTCTTTTTATAGCTTTGATCTCTGCTATCTTAAGATGTATCTTCTATGTACAGCCATTTCATTGTGTCTCAGTAAAATAGCATGCCTTTTTCTCTTCCTTCTCAACTGTCTGTTTATACTTTCCTAGGCCTATAAACAGACTATGCTGAAAAAGGTCCCAGGTGTTTGCAAATGCTTATTATGTACAGATCCACCTCTCCAAGGTGTAAATAAAGTCATTAAGCAATTTCATTGTTATCACAGACATGCCAAATAGGAAATCAAGCAGGACAATTGATGTCCCAACTCATATGCTAAAATGCTCAGTTTCTTATGTAAAAGCTGTATGTGGCAGTGCTACCTAGTAAAGTTTCCAATGCAGGTATACGTTTGATATTTCAGAATACTCTGTATAAACGAGGATGTGAGTTTTCAGTTCAAAGAGGCTCTAAAGAGTCACAGAATATATTCTGAAAAGGCTTGTCTTCTGTAGTGAGTCACTGCTTCATCATATTTTAGCATGACAAAGGCTGTCCATTAGACCTGAAAAACCACTGACTAATTATACTGTGAAAATTCAAGTTGTTTATGAGGTAAATAGTCAGATTGACCTCATAGTAAGGTAAATTAAGTTACCTTCTGAGAATTAAGCTCTTCGATCAATCCTTTTTATGGAAGAGTCAAATCTATGATAAATGTTCCTATCTTAAGTTTTATTCTCAAGTAAACTATAATAGAAAACCACTTTTTTTTTTTTTTTTTTTTTTCTTTCAACTGAATACATTTCTATGTTAGTGCTTAGAACACTTTATTACTCATTTGGTAGGATTTTTTTCTAGAAATGTTTGCAGGATCAGTTGGGATTGTATATGCTAACATGTAGATTAAGTTCTATAACATATAATCCCTGAACATTCTAAGTATTATGCCATAGAGTGAGAGATGGAATAATTAAATGGGTTTTTGTTTCTCTGCCTTAACTGGAGCCTAAGGGTTGAGTAAGAAAAAAACATTGCTTTCCATATTCACTCTTGTATCCCTCAATGTCTTTGACATTGTTTTTGTCACTTATTATGTGCCTAGAGTGTCAGAAAAACTTAGTTTTTGAGTGAATTAATGAATTAATAAATATATAGAGTTATTAGAGAGACAGAATAGTTTTCAAACAAGTCTATACCTTGATTTAATATACAAATATAAATAATGCAGAATGTCTCAACAGGAGAAGTGTTCCACAGCAGAAACCAAAAACCAATAGATTCTTATAGGCTAATATGGGGGATACCTAGTCTCACTCCAAATGAGGAGAATCTCTGGCTGCAAGATTTTTTTAGGCCAAGTGTGTCCATATAGGTAGCTGGACAAAATATTTGAACTACACACATTTCTCAATTTCAAATTCATCTAGCAATCTACAGCTTTTAATTTAGATTTCTATTTACCTTTTCCAGAGGAAAAACTATGTCATGAAAAATATAGGCTGATGAATACATACAATTTGTCTGTCAATTAAAAATATTATTATATTATATATTATTTAATATATAAAATTACACAAACACACATATACATACAGGCATTCAGGGTGTCTTTTCTAAATTGATAAATCTTCTTTTTTATATACATAATAAGCTTTGAGCTTTGCCCCTGTGAGTTTTTCCATGAAGGATATCATCTTGTTAATAAACTTAGATTTAAGTCTGTGTAGGTGAAGTCCAGACCCAGGGCCATGGAAAACCTCTCCTGGGAAGCCTTTTGAGAGACGGTCAGCCAGCCTCTTTTATAGTTTCTTGAACCTTAGCATGGGTATAGAAAACACAACAGAATGATCTCTGTTTAACCTTCAGGATATTGAAGAAAAGTTGCAAAAATTAGAAAAAAAAATGTGTTTGCATGATTTATTCTAGCTTTAAACTAGCTCTCTTTCTGAATTATCTCTCTACCATTCTGCACAAGCGGACAAGAAAAGTATAGAAATGCTAAGTCTTAACAGTGTGTGCCACATGTGCAGTTCCTTTCCAGGGAATTCTTCTAGGATAAATGGCTGCAGCAGGTGCCATGAGACACCAACCCTCACCCTATTCCCGGATGCACTTCATCAGAGCAATTACAGGCTGGCCAGTATGTAGTCTCATAGAAGAGCTTGGCTCAAAAGGGATCTTAGTTCTTCATTAGACCAATAAAATTTGTCTTGATGAGTCAAAATAGGATACAAAGAAAGAATCATTCACTGGTAGAAGGGTTACTACACAAAAGCACAGAGTTTCTGCTGATTACACTTTAATTTAATTATATTGTGGGCTCATTCTACATTCGTATACCTGTACCTGGCTTTTCTATAAGTTAGCAGACAAGAGAGTGAGTGGATACTACAAGCAGGTCGATGTTTAAAGATGACGAGCATTAAACAAAGGAGGAGGTGACTAGTTGGTGCGAACAGGACTGATTGATGCAAAAGTAGAGTAGAGCTAGTCACAATACTGAGGGAAAACAGGTTCACTCCTGCATCTTACTAAGGAGATGTGGCCAAGAGTACCATTATAGCTTTATCTTGTTTCTTCACTGAGGCTTAGGTGTGCCCAATTTCCATGCTGCAGGGTCAGAACTCCTAACGTGTTTGATCCGTATCTATTTTCCAGAAACATTTCCCCATTACTTGAGATAATCCTAGTGAGTGTGTATTTCCTGCAGTCATAGAGCTTAAAGGACTCACTAGCTGCCAATTAATGAATGCTTATAAGGTTCCAGGTATTATTTTAGGTTCTTCAAGCTATATTAAATATTTTATTTATTTATTTATTTATTTATTTTGAGACGAGTCTCCCTCTGTTGCCCAGGTTGGAGTACAGTGGCATGATCTCAGCTCACTGTAACCTCCGCCTCTGGGGTTCAAGCGATTCTCATGCCTCAGTCTCCCAAATAGCTGGGATTATAGGCACCTGCCACCATGCTTGGCTGTTTTTTTGTATTGTTAGTAGAGACAGGGTTTCACCATGTTGGCCAGGCTGGTCTCAGACTCCTGACTCAAGTGGTCCGCCTGCTTCAGCCTCCCAAAGTGCTGGGATTACAGGAGTGAGCCACCGTGCCCGGCCAATAGATTAAGCTTTAATTAATCTTCACAAGTACGTTGCCAGGTGGGAAATGCCTTATATGACCTCTCTATTTCAATAGATAACAAATAGTGGAGCTAACATTCAAAGACAGGACTACATCACTCCAAAGCCAACCTATACTCACCAGTTACAGCCAATTACTACAATTGTTTTAAAATTTTTCTTTTCCATCGACTTGCGTTTATTCTTTACCCATGCAAAGAAAGAAAATATTAAAGTATATTTACTATCTATAAAATGCAACATACATTAAGGTACCGATTAATATGGAGAAATGAAATTAGATAGTGTCTAGCATTTTGTATTAGCATACTAGAATTTCTAGAAAGATACCAGGTTTCTCTTCAGTGAAGGAAGTGCTTGTCTCTAAGGTTGTTCAGTGACATTTATGCTTTCCTGTTCCTGCCAGGCACTGCTCTAAGTGGAGCAGAATTCTTTTGACACTTCCACATTAGAAAAAAATCTCTGGTGCCAAATGGATTTATATACTCACTTCCATTAGTCCTACAATGTCCCTACCTATAGTTAGGGCATTTTTTTTTCTTTTTTGATTTGAAGTGTGTACCCGTTCTGATACAGCGAATTTAATACGATTTTTTATTAGATCAAAATTCAACAGAATGTTTCATATGATTTAAGGAAGGTTCATTGAATTTCTTCTTTTCAATGGAAGTCTTCATTTGGAAAAATGCCTTTTATCCTTCTTGCCATTTACTCAATGCTTGTTTATATATTTGTGTTGACTATCAGAGATGCGTTTTGCTTGTGAATTTAGTAAACCATATTCAAAAGAGTCATGATTGACTCTGCTGAATTACATTTCCCTTGTGAGAGAAATGAAGGATGGCAGCAAAGATGTTCAAAAGTAGGATTTTTAAAAAATCTCTTTAATAATAGGAACTGAAACCAAGCTAATTTAAATTTTGACTGTGCTTGTCTCATTTTTATTTCTAAATCGAGATATTTTTTTCTAAGAAAATAATAACAAAACACTTCATAGGCTGAAAAATAAACTGGAGCAGAGATGTTTACTACCAAAAGGTGAATACATTATGTAGCAGTAGCAGTTTTGGCAACTGAAGTTTCCATAGCTGGGATGATATAAAAAAATTTAATGTAACAACGTGTTCTCTGTCAGGGCACAGAACTCATGGATACATTTTACTGGATTACGGTGTAACCTCGGCTACATCACTGCTTCGCAAAGGTCTCTCTATAAGGCCATGTTTGTGTAATCTCAGCCTTTTGGGAGGCCGAGAGGGGCGGATCGCGAGGTCAGGAGATCGAGACCATCCTGGCTAACACGGTGAAACCCCGTCCCTACAAAAAAAAAAAAATACAAAAAACTAGCCGGGCGAGGTGGCGGACGCCTGTAGTCCCAGCTACTCGGGAGGCTGAGGCAGGAGAATGGCGTAAACCCGGGAGGCGGAGCTTGCAGTGAGCTGAGATGCGGCCACTGCACTCCAGCCTGGGTGGCAGAGCGAGACTCCATCTCAAAAAAAAAAAAAAAAAAAAAAAAAAAAAGCCCATGTTTGGATTAGGTTGTCATTATTCAAACCACTACCTGGAG
Source organism: Piliocolobus tephrosceles (assembly GCF_002776525.5). NCBI lineage: Eukaryota > Metazoa > Chordata > Mammalia > Primates > Cercopithecidae > Piliocolobus > Piliocolobus tephrosceles. The sequence continues at coordinate 135,108,020 of NC_045441.1, read as the reverse complement.
CAGAGAAATTACAAAGGAAGACTTAGGGGGTTGGGTCACGGGGTGGCCCTGCAGGATCTGCCCTTCACAGTAGTTTATCTATTTTAAGAATTAGACCTTTGAGGAAATTTTGTTTAAAGAAAAAGTTTCATGGCTTAAAAAGACAACCAAGTTTGTATACCACTGAAATAGAATGTTCTTAGTCTTTTCTGACATTCCGGTTCTTTTATAGTGATTTTTCTTCTTTTATACCCCAACTTTTTATTTCGAAGGGGGAAAAGTGACCCAATGGCAATTCATTGAATATATTTTTAAGCAGTTCTTTCATTATCCAAGGTTCCAATTTGCTAGCCTTTTTTGTTTTCCTTTAAGAAAATCTGCGAAGGGGAGATATGCTGAAAGATATATACTTTTATATGAATATTAATCTATAAAATCATGTGAAACGGTTCAGTGATCTAATAGATAGAGCTTGATTGTACTGATGCATATGTGATTTCAAAGATAATTACATAAGATTAAACTTCTTTACTCAGCCAATCAGAAGACAGATCATGTTCATTTTTACAACCCATAATAAACTTTGTGGATGAGAAATTGTGCTGTTAATCTCAAGTACAATGAAAGAAATAAAATATTATGAATAAAAATTTCCTTATGCTTAATGGGTAGAAAAACGTGGTCTCTATTTACAAGAATCATTAAAATGCTGTATTCATTATTTATAGAATAGAGCAATACGAAAATGATAAAACAATAAGGAAATTGCATAAAGAGATGAAATGTGAATCACATTTATCTAAGAGAATAATTAATGTTGGTAATATTTCCATAAGAAAAGAAATTCTGTAGTACTCATTCTGAATAGATTTGGATTTTTAGCAATTTTTATTAAAGCACATAGTATTTACAACCTGCTAAAGTTGTGTTCTAAGCTGTTGCCATCTATTCATTCATTTAACTTTTACATTCATTTAACTTAACTTTTTACAACTCTGCAGAATTTATACTGTTATCACCTTTATGTAACATATGAGAAAACTGCGGTCCTGTGAGATTAAGGAACTTGTTGAAATTACACAGCTAGAAAGTTATGCTGTTGAGAGTTTCATTCAGGCAACTAGTGAAAGTGTTTACTACTAAATAAGGTGTTCAGGCCACTAATGGAAGTGTTTACTACTAAACAAAAATTTAAACTATTATCTTCAAACTCTATGTCTCCTCACTGTCACACATTTATCCCCAGATATCTCTTGGATCTTTGCAGCTATAATGCTATAGCACTTTGAATTATCTCTCTCAAAATGAATCCTGTAGAATTTGGGCTCTTTCCCCCGAGTCCTGAACCAAGATAGAGGACAGTGCTGGAAACAAATCCTTTCAGGTGCATGATTTGTAGGAAGTGGAAGCCAACAACAATAATAATAACAAAACCAACTACAGTGAATTGCTTTTAATTGCAATTTGAAACTATGTCAGTTTTAAAACAGTCCTCTGCTTTGCGACCCAATGCTCCCACAGCCAACCTCTCCTTCACTTGCAACAATTCTCCGCTCCTATTTATTTATGCTGAGCCTTCTGCACTGCTGATTTCATCAACAGCCATGCATAACATGCAGCTGGAAATGTAAATTATCATGGATGCCTGCCTTCTCCCTCTCTCTATTATCCCTGAACCACCAATCAAAACCTTTTGTCAGTTTGTCCTTTTTGATATTTCTAGCACCTGTTCTCTGCATTCTTCTGGCTATTTTTATTGACACTTTGTTTCGGTACTCACCAATTGACATACTTTTAAACACAATCAATGTTCTCTTTATTAAACAAGAAATACTTATTATTTGAATTTTCTAAATTAGGAAAGTGCAAGAAAGAAGATACAAATCAGTTATAGTATCAATAACTAGAGTCAACCAATGAAACATTTATGCATATATCCCTAATTTTTTTTTTTTTTAGATGGAGTCTCACTCTGGCCTAGGCTGGAGTGCAGCGGCACAATCTCGGCTCACCGCAACCTCTGCCTCCTAGGTTCAAGCGATTCTCCTGTCTCAGTCTCCCCAGTAGCTGGGACTACTGATACATGCCACCACACCCAGATAATTTTGTATTTTTAGTAGAGACAGGGATTTACTATATTGGTCAGGCTGGTCTTGAAGTCCTGACCTCAGGTGGTCCACCCGCCTTGGCCTCCAGAGCTGGGAATACAGGCATGAGCCACCACACCCAGCCCCTAAAGTTTTTTTCTATTCTCTTGTCTTTCCTCTCTTTCTGTCTCTTAACCCACCTGTTTCTTGATGCCTATCTATACATAATTATCTCTTAAAAAATTGGGTTCATATTTTATACATAGTTGTATGCCCTGTCTTTTTCATTCATTTAATATAAGTAACTCATAAGAACATTTGAGAGTCAATGAGTATGACTATTTTTGTTTCAAAAGTAACATTTCTTAAAGTAATGAAGTGTATATGTGGCTATGATTTTTAAAAATGAAATACAAAATAAAAACACTCATGATCTCACCATTATTTTACTGCACCTTAATAAAAGTTTTCCCTCACCATCTCTCATTTAGATTACTCATAATTATGTTCTCATTTGCATCTCTTTCTCAATTGAATTTACCCTCATCTCTCAACCCACCATCTGTACTGCTTCCAGAATGTGTGTGTTTGTTTGTTTATTTGTTTTGTTTTTGATGCAAAGTCTCAAGGTCTCACTCTCTCTCCTAGGCTGGAGTGCAGTGACATGATCCTAACTCACTGTAGTTTCAACCTCCTGTGCTCAAGCAATCCTTTCCACCTCAGCCTCCAGAGTACCTGGGTCTACAAGTCTGTACCACCATGCCTGACCAATTTTTGTATTTTTTGTAGACATGGAGTCTCATTATGTTGCCCAGGCCGGTCTTGAACTCCTGGGCTCAAGGGATCCTCCCACCTCAGCCTCCCAAAGTGCTGCGATTAGAGGTGTAAGCCACCATGCCTAGCCCCAGGATAACTTTTTAAAAAATTTGCAGATGTGATGAAGTGCCATTATCTACCCTCTAACTTTACCATACCATATAAATTATCCCAATATACCAGTATACTTGAGAATTCAAGCTTCCTCTAAAGTATTTCCCCTATTTCGCATAATTTGCTTCATTTCTTAACCTGGTAGATGTGGAAGGAAGTTGTATGTAAGGTAAGACTAGTAATCTCAGTAGGGCCAAGGCAGAATCTGAGTGCTATGAGTTTGGGTTATCGCAGAATCGGGGAGTGAAACCATCTAGATATTTCCCGTTTCAAGTCGGGAATTGTTCTGAGAAATGGGGTTAGAGCTAAATCCATTTAAAATCTGCTTACATTCTTTGTAGCCCATCTTCATTTCTGCTGGTTTCCAAATCCTAAATGATGGAATAGATTTCGGGACAAGCAGAAATGAATATTGGCTGCAAAGAATGGAATTGGATTACAAAGAATGAAAGAGCTGAAGAGGACTGAATTTAGGTTAGTAATAAACACTTTAGCAGTGTTTCATCCAGAAAGAGACTAATTATACGAAATTACTTCTTAAAAATACCAGCATAACAGTGAGCTGGCAGATTCAATTATTGTGGAAGTGGTAGGAGATTTTAGGTAGAAGTCAAGCTACTGTAGTTCTCATACTGTGTAATGAGGATAGAGGATAGGTTAGTACAATAACAGGGTAGATAACACATATTCCACCAGTTGTTGCCAACGTCAAAGCCTGAACCATATCTGTCTGTGCACTGCTAATGCCTAACATCTCCCTGGCATATAATAGTTATGCAGTAGGTTTTCTTCTCTTTGGTTAGAGTGGCTTAGATACACGGTTTCCATGGGTTTCCAAGTTGAATGCTGAGTCTCATGAATCTGTTTTCTAGGATTTCCATTAAAACTTTGTTTATTAATTAGAATGAAGTTGACTGTCTCCTGTAAGGGTGGTCATTTGACAGGATATTTGCCACCTTAAATAATTTATACATAGTAAAATAACTTCACCTGTCAGCTTAAAAAATTCTTCCTGGATTGATATATTTTCAAGTATTTTTCTCAATGTACTTTGTAAATGAAGCTTAGATTATCTTTATTTGCCTTTATTTGATGTAGTTTATTGGATGAATTCGCTTTCAAAAACTACTACTCATCAGTGTTTTGAGTTATATTTTTATCTGCTTGTTCAGTTTGTCTCACTGCTGTTGATTTTGCTTAAAGGCATGATGTCATTTTTAGACAGCATTGTTAACTATCTAAAGTAATTCTCTGTTTTCAAAGTGCCCCTTAAAAGCTCCTTCTTTTTGTCTCCCCACAAAAGATTCTTAGCTTTCCATATTTTTTCTCCCTAAATGTAATCATGTAAAAACATCAATAGGATTTTTTTTTCTTCTCATCCAGAATGTAATTGAGTGATCAATCCCTAATACAAAGTGCTTTCACTGCAAAGGGCATTTCGGTTATTTTATATAGGCCTAGTCCATTTGAAGAAAATCTTGGTAAATTATTTCACATCTGTTAATGAGGAAATTCTGCAACCAAAACAATAGACACATGAATTATCCAGATCTTCGTTTTTGTTGTTGTTATTGTTGTTGTTGTTTTGTTTGTTTTTGAGACAGAGTATTGCTTAGTCGCCCAGGCTGGAGTGCAGTGGTGCTATCTCAGCTCACTATAAGCTCCGCCTGCCGGGTTCATGCCATTCTCACGCCTCAGCCTCCCGAGTAGCTGGAACTACAGGCACCCGCCACCACGCCCGGCTACTTTTTTTTTTTGTATTTTTAGTAGAGATGGGGTTTCACTGTGTTAGCCAGGATGGTCTTGATCTCCTGACCTCGTGATCCATCCACCTTCGCCTTCCAAAGTGCTGGGATTACAGGTATGAGCCATTGCGCCTGGCCCCAAATCTTAGTTTTTTTGTTTGCTTGTTTGTTTGTTTGTTTAAAAAAACACTGTGTTCCTTGATAAAGATGTTACTTACTACAAAACAACAAAATTAGGGTTTGGGACAACATGTCATAATCGCTATTGTATTAAAACTGTCAATTATAACATCTTATAAGAGTAATAAACAGCATTTTCTTTTAGCTCCTGTCACAAAGCTCTGTTTATTTCCTGACCAGCACATAGTCTCTCCCTATGTGACATTGTGCTACAGATAGAGATGGAGGAAGTTTTCTGAAAGTCTGACATTACCGTAATCAAAATAATGAATGTACTTATTGGCATCTGCTGCATTTCCTAACTGGTGAAAGCTTTTGGCTATAAATACATTTACAGAAAAAAGTGGAGACTCCAAATAAAACCATGAATAAAATTCTGCTGGCCCCAAACTATATTTTTAACAGGACAATTTGAGCCAAAGTATGTTATTTTCCAGCTACTGATGCTAACGGAAGGAAAATGTTGTTTAAATGCTTAGCAGATGTTTAGTGATTTTATCATCATCATTACCCACAAGCTATGCTAAATTATGCAAATCTGTTTTGAAATTTAAGGCTTATATATACTTATTACACTTTATAACAGTTTCTCACCACTTGGTAATAACCTCTTTAGGATAAGAGCTAGGTGTTTATTTTTTATTAATAAGAATACTTTGGTGCAAAGGTTACTTTATTTTCCTTCTTTGCATATCTTCCATAGCTACATTATAACAACAAATAAAAGTGAAAAGTGGGAAGCCTCACAGTGGTATTTGTCCTATATTTCTACTTATTCCAGTTAAGAAGATATTAACTCTGTATTTGTCTAGAGTCGAGATTGACAGAGTTGTATCCTATGCATTCCAGCCGTGTGCGAGACACTTTCCGTGGAGATTCACTAAGAAAATCAAACTCCTCATTCTCACTCATTCACCTAAAATAGACAGAAGGGTGACAGCGAGTCCTCCCCATGTCCATTCTTCCTGAAACTAGTCACCAGTTCTCAGTGTTCTAGCTCAAAGTCTCTTCATTGACCTCTTTCTGCTATCTTGAGCTACTGCATCTGGCCCCAAGAAGACCTGTTGCCTTGGTTCTTCTGCTTTCCTCCTTATAAATGACTTCCACAAGCTTAGTCAGAACCTAGAGATATTAATCCCATTATTAGCATGCTTCAGTTCCTCTCTTGTCCAAACATCTTGGCATGAAATATATGGGTCTCTACAGACTGTCTAGTTTCAACTCTTGCCTCTGCTGCTTCCTAGCTTTGTGATAAGAATAAAGCACTTTCTGTGTGCCTCAGGATGATCACAATGGGAAATAGCTCAAAGGTGTGTGGGTTTGTGTCTATGTCTTCATTGAATAAGTCAGTGTGTATAAAATGATTACAACAGTGCCTGGCACGTATAGGCAGTATATATGGTCCCTGCTGTTACCGTTGTTTCATCTTGACTAAGTGTCCTCACTGTCATCTTAAAAAATTTACCTTCTCCCAGCCCAACTCTATGTTCTATATATCCATGTATGCGTATGCATGCACATATACCTACATACATGTGCACACACACACACACAGACTATGCTTTAGTCATACCAAATTAACCGAGTGTTTAGGGAAATTTCACCACAGTTTCATGCCCCAATCCTTTCATTTGCCATCCCCTCTACCTGGAATTCCATCCTTTTAAACATATATGACCATCAATTTTCTCTTAAATATTCAAATTTTGCTCAAGCAATTATTCTCCAAATTTATTTACCCTCTTGCCATTTTCCAGCCTCCTTCCAGCACTGGACCGCAGGGCATTACTATGTTCCTGATAGCAGTTTACAGAAATGTACGAAGTCTTCTTTTTCTTGCCAACCTGTGGATATCTGGAGGGCAGCGGCTTGTGTTTCACCCATGTTGTATCCCCAGAGGTATCTGCACATAGTAGCAGCTCCGATGTTTCTTGCTAGAATGAATGACTTAGTAATTACCACTTCTAGGTAACTCAAATATTTTTTAGAAACGGATATTTCAAAGGGAAGTCAAAGTCTTGAATCCAAGTTCTATTTCCACCTTCTTGACATGCCATAACAAACCTTCCTCCTTCCTTTTCTCTTTTGTCCTCCTCCCTTCCTTTCATAAACACTTGCTGTGAATTAGTGATGTGCTGGTACCATGCTAGGCACTGAGGCTATTTAAATTATAGGAGCATCATTGTCTTTTCCTTGAATACAATGAAAATTTAATTTTCAAATCCTTTGTATTGACTTAAGAAAAATACTTGTTCACCTAGCAAAATATAGTGTGTCTTTAATATGTTAAGAAATATACAGTCCTGAATAGACATTATATTTTCTGAATTCTAATGAAATTTGCCATTATAAAATAAATTTATGTGAAAAATACTCTCACAACAGAATTCTGTATTAGGATTTTTAGTCATTCAGTAAATTGCTATAAAATGAGTACTTTCAATGAACTTCATTTTACCGAGAAAATATTGGACTCTTTATCTGATTGGTTATAAATATTGGGAAAAGAAATACAGAAGGCCGATCTTCAGGCCTACAGCTTCAGATTCCAGGTCTGGAAGGTTATCAATAATTTGAGTATCTATCAGATTCGGGTTAAGACAAGGATCTGAAGCAGGGGATACGTATATCCTTCTGGTCTCAGTATAAATTGTTGCAGTTATTGAATCATGTGTGAGCATTATTGGGAAGGGAGGATATTGCGAGGATGTGGGAAAGAAAAAAGTTACAAAAGTGACAATATCCTAAAGGTGCACATGGTTGTGGGAAGAGGACCTGCAGGTTCCCTGCAGAAATGAAGTGATTCAACTCATGCAGATTCATTCTCACACGAATTTAGGATCAACCTGTGGTGTAATGCAAGGGAAGAAGATTCTGGAAGTACTTCTCAGTGACGATAAGCAAAAACATTACCTAATAACAATGTACAATCAAACTTTGGGCATAGGTCTCAGACTGGGTGGGATGAAATATTTGAAGGGCCAGGAGGAAGGTGAACAAGAAGCAGCGCAACAAAATTTTATCTCTTTTTCTCTTTTCAGTTCCAAAGTGTTTCTACTCTACTCTAGGTCTGCGAGAAGCCAGATCTATGAGGTTTCCAATAATTTCAAATCCCAGGCAAAATCTTCTCAAATGCTTATAACTAATTTTTTAAATTTATAAGGTCTTAAAAGTTTTTGTGTAACAGAATTATATTAGTATTAATCAGATATTATCTATTTTATATTGTATCATTAATATTTTATTAACCACATTAATTACATAATAATCACACTATTAATTCAAATGTGAAAATATTCTAGTGTATAATACAATTCATTAAGTTTACTACATATTTATTATCTCTATAGGAAAAACTATAATACCAGGTGCTTTCTATACCAGTACAATTTGAATCTCTTTTTAACAAGAACAAACTAAGCCTGAGCAGTTAAGAAGGTGCTGTGGCTGACTAGAATCTGGTCTACCCAAATCTAAGCTTGTGTCCTTCCTGCAACTATCATACTGTAAACGATGACTCAGGTGGCAAATACAGACAATTTTAAGATAATTTTGCATAAATTGATATGAGACCTAGCTGGAAAATTTCATTGAAAACTAGTGAATTTTTTTAAGCATACATTCCCTAATACTTCAAGATTTTCCTGAAGGACAAACATCTTATACAAGCATTCCTTGATGCCAAAGTCACAAAATATATCAGATTATATGAAATTTTGTCCTGACAAATTTGTCAGCTCTTACAAAATGATAAAATATATAAATGGTAATTAAGACATCAGTTGAAAAGGCAAACGTCAGAATAGTGTGATGGATTGGGATTGGCTCACTGACAGCAAGCTTTGGGGATTAGAAGAACTGGATTTAGTGTCAGCTAGATCAGTAATTAGGTGTCATCACCTGCGGCAACTCAGCTGGCCTCTCCTGGGCTTTTATTTCTTCATCTGTAAAATTAAAGGGCTGTACTAGATGTTCTCTAAGGCTTCTTCCACCTCTAAAATTCTATGAGCCATAATCTTTAGAGAGTTCTGTTCTTATCATTATAACTTCTGTTATAAAAATAATGTCAGTCTACAAATCTGACACTACCAGCCGGAATTCAAAAGTACAATTGCAGTTGCTGTCATCGACTGTGACAATATTGGTCATAGTATGTTAAAACATTCTTTGGAAAGCTCCTTGAAGTAATTCAAGTGTAAAATAAAAATCACATACATCCTGCAAAGGTATTGCTCCAGGCCCATTTCATTTACCTGAGACTTTTGAAAATTAACACAACCAATCCAAGAAACAGTTGTGAAGATTGTTCTTTCCAAGCTTCAGCCTCCTCTCTTCTTGGTGCCCTGAAGGTGCCAATGCTGTTTGTCTATTTATATTATCTTCCATTTGGGTTTATCTACTAATTATTTGTTAGAGAAATGGAAACTTAGTTACAGTGAAGTGTTACCCCAGAACCACATATTTGCATTTTATGCTTCTTTTTACAAATAACATTATAAAGATTGTTTATGTTATTAATAGTAACTTTAAAGGGTAATATTCTGGTGGGAAATCATTTGCAGAGATGAAAGCCTGTGTATTCATCAGCTTACTGATCTAGTTTGGCTATATTTCCACCCAAAGCTCATCTCAAATTGTAATCCTCATAATCCTCACATGTGGAGGGAGGGACCCGGTGGAAGGTGATTTATGATCGTGCTGTTCTCATGATGGTGAGTGAGTTCTCATGAGATCTGATGGTTTTACACACGGCAATTCCCCTGAACTTTTCTCTCTTTCCTGCCACCCTGTGAAGAAGGTCCTTGCCTCTCCTTTACCTTCTGCCATGATTTTAAGTTTCCTGAGGCCTCCCCAACCATGTGGAACTGTGAGTCGATTAAATCTCTTTCCTTCATAAATTATATAGTCTCAGATAGTGTCTTTATAAAGTGTGAAAACGGACTAATACACTTACTTCTCCAGATTACAAGAAGGGCAGGGGTGGAGCTGCCCTTCCAGAGAGATCCAGTTCCATCAGGGCTCTTCTTATTACTTACGTCTTATGCCCTGTGGATATCTGACTCATTCTCCCAAAGCTTTGCTGTTCTATGTGTTAGCCACTAGCCATGTGTGGCTGTTTAAATTGAAATTAATTAAAATTAAATAAAAGTTCATTCATCACGCCCTTTAGTTGAATTAGCCACATTTGAAGTGTTAGACTACCTTCTCCGGCAGTAGAGGACTTGGTTGTCAGCAAGCAGTACTCATGTCCTTACAGATTTCTCACCGCAGGGGAAAAAAAGAAATATATATATATTTTTTATTTTTTCATTTATTTATTTTAACCTTGATGGCAATGTTTTAAAAGTTATTGGAAAGGAATTTTACTGGCTGGACTGGGTCTTGTGCACAACGTTTGAACTCTCTCATGGTCTGGGGATCAGGATGAGGGAAGTGGCTGTCTGCTTCCATTCAGATTCCACGGCTAAAAACGGAGGGGCGGGGATAGCACACTTGGGAAGATGTACCTGTACAATTTGCCTTTGGTCCATACATTGATCTTTTTAAAAAACGTTTATTTTAAGTTCAGGGATCTATGTGCAGGTGTGTTACATAGTAAACCTGTATCATACAGGTTTATTTACAGATTATTTCATCACCCAGGTATTAAGCCTAGTGCCCATAAGAGAGGAACAACATTACATTGATCTTAAGTGTTACCACCAAATATGTTTTGACAAATGCATATACCCTTACAATCTATATATAACTATGTGCCAGTTAAGACAGAAGATTTCAATTACCTTGGAAAGTTCTCACATGCTCCCTCCAAGTCAATCTCAATCGCCCTACCCAGAGGCAACCACCACTGTGATATTTTCCATCATAGATTAATTTTGTCTATATATTTCTTTCACATGGGCACATATTATTTTATAACACAGTAGAGTTTTTTAAAGCATACTTTTGTGTAGAGAAACTAGGGTGTGATTCCTGACTCTTACCTTAAATAGTTATGTAATTTCCCTGAACCTCAGATTTCTTCTGAGTATTAATAAATGTTGATAATAATAAGCGACCCTTTGGGTACTATGTTTATTACTTCAGTGATGAAATAATCTGTATACCAAAACCTGTGACATGCAATTTACCCATATAACAAACCTGCATGTGTACCCTGATCCTGAAATAAACGTTAAGAAAAGAGCAAGTATTTCACAGGATTGTCGTAAAGCGTATGTGAGGCAATGGATGTAAACAATGGAGTCATAAGTCAATGTAATGTTTGAAACAGTATATATGTTCAGCAAACGCTAGCCTTTATTTTTATATAATCACAAAAGTGTTAAGTTTCTTATTCTATAACTAACATTTAAACTCTCTTATCTATAGCAGTGTGTAAGAGTTTAACTTTTGTATTCTCTGATCCAATGTGAAGAGGAACAATGGGTCAAGTGTTCCCATACTTTTACAGAAAAGATCAGGGGTCATGGAAGGAAAGTTAAAAATGAAAGTTCCCAAAAATCAAATTAAAATGTGGCACTGATGATATTCGCGTTTGTTTGATAAAATGTTTGAGCAATATCAAAACTGTAGAAGCACATAACCCGGTTTTATGAACCTTAGAAGAACTTTACAACAGCCACTCCTGAAGTTTTATTCTGCCAGTTTTATGGATGACTCATCACCGACCAGATTTTCAATGAAACAGTTGATGATCTAAACCAGCCTCCTATAAAACAACTCTAGTACAAATCCCGTTTTTACATAATGCACTGTAATAGAACCGCTGTTTTATGGAATGACAGTCACTGGATAGCTTGTGATTTCATGTGTTTTCTCCAGAGTGGGAGGCAGTTTCTTGCTTTGTACCCTGCTTTGAGCAAAAGGAAAACAGATTTTCTGGAGAATCAATAAGCATGCGAGTCTGTAAAAGAGGAGCAGGAGAAGAGTGGGTCTGCCAGGTTAGAGCCTGGCTTGGCTTCCAGGTTGGTCAGGGATTAGCCCTGTGGGAGAAGCAGATGAACCCTGTGGATTGGTGGTTGCTTCTGAAACATTTGGCTTCAGGGAGTGCAGAGCAAAAGGAACAGGTTGTGCTGAGGCTGAGGCAGGGTTTTGAAGCAACTCTTTAACTGCAGCACCAACAAGGGTTCCATCATATATAAAACCACTTATTTATTTATTTATTTATTTATTTTTTATTATTATACTTTAAGTTCTAGGGTACATGTGCATAACGTGCAGGTTTGTTACATATGTATACTTGTGCCATGTTGGTGTGCTGCACCCATCAACTCGTCAGCACCCATCAATTCGTCATTTATATCAGGTATAACTCCCAATGCAATCCCTCCCCCCTCCCCCCTCCCCATTGATAGGCCCCGATGTGTGATGTTCCCCTTCCCGAGTCCAAGTGATCTCATTGTTCAGTTCCCACCTATGAGTGAGAACATGCGATGTTTGGTAAAACCACTTTTTAAAACCCTCTCTAGTCATTATAAGAAAAGTCTTAGAATATATCTGATTTTAAAATATTAAGGAAGATGTGAAAAATGGATGTCATTCTGGCAGATGCTGATTGTTCTCCACTCATATCTCCCGCCTTGATCACCTCATCAACCACTGCCTAACTTCCAAGAGAAAGCCAGCCCCTGGCTTCTGGGCTTCTTTTCCTGAGGGTGCTCTCCCATCCCTGAAGACTCATTTGCCACCTTCATGACAGTCTGCAAGAGCCAGGAAATTAACCATCATGGAGCAGTCCTCATCGAAAACATCCCATGACCAATGGCATTGACCTATGGATGCTCATCTACATTCCCTTCCTGTGGGGGCTAGCTCAGAGGCACCCGTTTCGACTTTAGCAACTGGCCTCCCTTCCCTGTCTCATTTCCCCATAACCCCATGGTATTTCTTTCAATTCACAAATAAACCACTTGTATGAATCTTCATCTAAGAATCTGCTTTAAGAAGAACTCAACCTAAGACAGGCATTACCCAAATGGTAAGGTAAAATATTCTTTATCAAAGCAAATGCAGTATCGGCTGAAGGCAGAGAACAGCCCTCACAAACCCCTCTGGCCTTCCTTGTCTGAATTCAGTAAGTTCAACAAATATTTATAAAGTGAGGCTTAAATATAACACATTTCCCCCAGATATTTAACAAGAGTAGAAGATAATATAGATATAAATATATATATTTTTTCACAAGGTGACTCCTCTTTCTTGGAATGGCATTTCTGATCAATTCCATAAAATGGCAATTTTGTCAGAATCACTTATCTAGTGATGAGGTTCAATTTCGGAATGATTTTTAGCTTATGATGGTTTCTAGTTACCTTGAGCTAACCCTGATAAGGTGGATGGGTTAATTATATTTTTGAAGGAATTTTAAGACAGTAAGATGTGTATGAAGCTCAATGTATCCCTCTTACAGGAAATGATATTTACCTTTAGTAGATTTATGATTGTACATTTGTTAAGATAATAACTTTAAGGAAAGGACATTTTTTAACGCAAATATTATTTTGTACAAGTAGCTTCCAAGTAAGTTGGCCGCTGGATTATCTGAGAGTTATGTATTAGTTTCACATCAATTTCATCTTACTGTCAAAATTTTAAAATGTAGTTCAGGTTTACAAACCAGAAGATTCTATACATTTATAGCTAAAAATTTGCTTTCCATGTACATAATATTTATGTATCTGTGACATGCATCATTTGATTTGATGCCTGCTTAACTGAAATGTGATGAGTTGACATTATCAAACTGAGCAGATTTTCTGAAACTTTAAGCCAAATGTTCCAGGGTATGTTCGGAAGCATTGGCAAAGCAGGGGGCCGAGGGAGGTAAGGGGACAGTACATAAAAGCAGTAGATGCTGTCACATAGGGTTAGTCCAATACTATCATTAAAATCCATTTGAGTAAAGCAGATAAGTCAATTATCTTATATGAATATTTATATTATTTCTACTAATGTCATTTGTCTGGGGTTATTGTTGCAATGCAATATAGCCTGTTTCATAAAGGAATAACTCTGAACTTTACAACAATCTAAGGAAATTAAGGCCTTTTAAAAAATAAACCATTATAGATTGAAGATTCTGAAACCTGAGCAATACATTTAATGACTCATTATAAAATTTAGGATCAACGGAATCTTTTAAATAACAGTGTTGATCCTCAGTGTATTTTATTTCACAATTTGAATATTGTTCTGTACTGCTAAGTTGTATTTCATATTCATTAATACAATAAATATTTATTGAGTGTCTTCAGTGTGCCATGCACCATCCTAGTGTCTGGGGTTGAAAGGCAAACAAGATGAACATGGATTTTCCCTTCTGGAAATAACAAAGCCAGGTATGTAAATGTAAATAATGTTGAATGGTAAGTACAATGACAGTCACTGTATCAAGTGAGTATGTGGACTCCTAAACTGTATAGAACCCTACACTCAATGACTTTTATAATGACAACAGTTTATATTTAAGCACATGCTTTGCAAACAAAAGAGCATTTCAATGATCGTATTTAGTTCTTATCACATCCTTAGGAATTATGTATAAAAGTAGATCTGCTTATTGTGGGGCCTGAGTTTAAAGAATATGAGAGTCCTTTAAGAAAATGAATGCATTAATATTTTATTCAAAAATTTTACAACATACAGCAATGCACATATATTGTGCAGGCGCTTGCAAAGGTAGCCTTGAAGTGTAATCTTTGTTGACTTCACCATGAAGCCTCTTCCTAGCACTGTCATTTTACCAACTTTTCGGATGAGGAAACTGAAGCCTAAAGAGTCAATGCAAATTTAAAAAGGAAATTTAATCTATATGAAAAATTAATATAGAGTGTAGGCTGTTAGGTAGAAAAATTAATACCGTGGACCTCAGTAACTGAATCCTCTGAATTCCATGGAAAAACAATGATGGCATCTTATTTACCAATTTAGTTCATTCAGACATTGGTTGACAGGTGGCATTAAGCTATTTCTACAGACGGAAACACAAAGATAATGAGGTATTCATCCTTATTGCTAATATTTATATCTGAATTAGAGAACATGCCTTGGGAACTGGGATATTTGAATCTAGTTCCCACTGGGTTACTTAAAATCTTCTAGCTCACAACTTTCAGATGAAAAGTGTTCTACTAACCAGAACAGTCATTCTAGTCATGTTGTTTAATTTCCAGCATTAGGGTTTGAATAAATTACTTCATGAGTTGCCCAACATGCAACAAAGTCACATATTCTGTTAAGGTAGCTAAAAGGAATCTGACATTTGATTGATTTTCAGAGTTGTCCTGTAAATAAATGACAAATGCTAGTGTCACTGAGTTAAGTAAAGTAGGTTTTACAATTTCATCTATTTAGTTTTCAACACTAATGTTTCCATGATATTTAACTGAGCTGCAGAAGACCAAAGGTTGATCAATAGCCAAGGCTTCCACTCAGAAAAGTGCACTGAGATTTATGGCTACCATAGAAGCATAATTTAAAAATATAAAGAAAGCTTCTTTTAAATTTTGAGGTTTGCCAACAGAATTGGACATGTATTGAAATTTCACTTTTTAAAAATTATACCTTTATGCGCACATAAACAACTCTGCTGAAATGAAATTAATCTGGAAATGGCAACTTAGATTTATGGAAGCAAGTGCATTAAAAATTAATCAAATACTCCCCAGTTCTTGATAAAATTCAGTGTTTTCCAAGGGCACTTCTACAGTAGCTGTCCAATGGCGTAAGGTGCTACACTGTTGAGAGCACTTTAGACTTTCAGACTGAATCAATGAGGAACATTGTTAAGCACAAGACAGTCCGGGCCATCACAGCATCTCATGCTCAGGTTAACTCCAGTAAGGGGGAGATATTAGCAGGCATCATCAAATAATCAATTTTAGTCACCTGGAAGAACACAATGTACTGGACAGAAACCAAGGATCACCTATGAAGAGAGTTTTATTTGTATCTATAAGGGCCCCTTTCTCTAGACATGCTGGAGGGACCTGTATTTTCTAACTGTAATTCATTCTACTTCATGACCATTCTATTTACCTTTTCATCACCCTGATGAAGTTGAAATCTTCTCATCATTCAAAGTGAAACTCAAATTTAGTTGTTCCATACATGGCAAAACTAGATGTCTTAATTGCTATACTAAAATGTAATTACTCATAAAAGAACCCGATAATATGATGACAGAATACTCTGGTTAATTTGGATTTTCACTGGTGCTCTTTCAACAGGATTCATAACTTTGGGAATCTAATGCTCAAAATCACTGTGTGCTCAGATGATTAAAGGTACAGTACATACCTGGGCTGAATGTTCTGTGCCTGTTGGATAATTCACCACCTTAAAACAGGGACACACCAGACTCCCAATTAGGTCAATCTAGCAAGGGTTCTGTTGCTTTTAGCACCCCCTGGACCAATGGTGAATGTTATATCTTCTAGCACATCTATTTAGTAAGTCAAATAGTTCATAGAATCTTAGTAGGGGCTTCAAAATAATGTACTTCAGGCCAAACCACCTCACTTTAAATTAGAAAACTGACCCCCAGTGATTGTGTGTTTTACACACTATTAGTTGAATATACCCTGCGATCTGCATGTATTTTTAAGAAGCTCTGTATATTAAACTATAGTATCCCAGATTTTTAAAAATATTATTTTGCTTTTAGAAAATATTTCTTATCAGAATCTCAATATACTTGAATGAGCATTACTGCATGACAAAATATAAAATTTCAGTATATGAGTCTGATAAGATTTTAGCAGTTTCCACAGAGCAGAAAAGCTGTATCTATCTATTGATGAATTATTATTATTCATAGTCATTCTGTGATGAGTAACTTTAATATACTTAATAAACTTAAAAAATATAGAATTTGTCTTTATATACTCTACAGTTTAACAGTTATATACATATAATTTTCTAATATATATACATATATATAACCTTCTTGAAAAGTCTTCCCTTAATAGCATTACTATAATTTTAGAATATTTACTAATAATACTGCTAATCTTGAATAAATAATATATAAATTCTAGGTTTGTTGTCTCTAATTTATAATATTTCATCATGTTTGGCTCACTAATTCTGAAGTGGCCAAGCTGTTCCAAAATAGCTATTCACATTTCTGCTAGTTTGTGGTCAAGTACATTTATGGAACTCTAATATTTTAGGGTAATATCTCTTTAAAGATTCTGTAAAAATTATTACAAAGTCATCATGACAGGAGCCAAACCACAAAACTGTTACTAACATGTAGAGTAAGGAAAAAAAAAAAAAAGGCACCTAAATGGGCCTATTATAAAGCATAAAGGGAAATATTAAAAATACAGCATTAAAAGACTAATGTCACCGTCACAAAAAAAGTGAGCACTTACTAATTTTTGCTTGGTAATGGTAATTGATTTTACATCAAGGTAGTGATTGAGAATTGATATTTGAAAGGTAGATTTTTCTTTCAAGATTTCTACTTTAGCTAGAAAATTACACCTCTTTCGAAATTGCCAGGGCAAAATTATCATCATCCTAACTTAAAACTATATTTTTTTCAGATGTCTGAAGTGAAGGTCAACATTATGCGCAGTAACTGATTTCCTAATCTTTAAGCAACTTACATAAAGTGCATAGATGAAGCTTTTGAAATGAAATAAATGCATTTTTATTTTGCATTGTTTGGTGCAAAGGGCCCTAGAATTGTTCGCTGGTTATATGTGTTTATGTTTGCAAGGCCTCTATCTAAGTCAACACATAAAAATCTGCTTTCGTTCTTCTTTCTTTTCTCCAAAATCAACATTCAATTCCACTTTCCTTTCAGGTGTTGTGTTCCACTATTGAGGTAAAATGTTATCTCAGGGTAGTTGATTGGTTCTTAATTATTTAGGTTTCTTACCTTAAAACAAAAGTGTGTGGAAATGAGATGACCATCCAGGGTTAGACAAATGTGACTATGAAAAAAAAAAAAAAAATGGAACAGTCTTATCTGTCTTACCCCACAATCCATTCACAGTGCAACAGAGAACTTGGCCCCCTTGCCATTAGACCAAACTCCTCTGGTAAACATTAGAATTCCATCAGTCTTGCACTGGTTAGTGGGGATAATAGCTATATTTTTCTGATAAGATATTTATAGGATTACTTGATTTGTTACATAGGTATAGCCTGGTAACCGGTGGTGGAAAACTATATAAACAGTATACTCAGGCCAGGCGCCACGGCTCATGCCTGTAATCCCAGCACTTTGGGAGGCTGAAGCAGGCAGATCCCTTGAGGCCAGGAGTTTGAAACCAGCCCAGTCAACATGGTGAAACCCTGTCTCTACTAAAAATACAAAAATTAGCTGGGTGTGGTGGTACATGCCTGTAGTCCCAGCTGCTCAGGAGGCTGAGGCAGGAGAATCACTTGAACCCAGGAGACAGAGGTTACAGTGAGTCAAGATTGCACCACTGCACTCCAGCCTGGGCAATAGAGAAAGGCTCCATCTTAAACAAACAAACAAATAAAAGCAATATACTCAGATTTTCCTTAAATGGTTTAATCTCACTTGCAATCTCCTCCTCCACTCCTATAGATAGCAAGTAGAGAAGCTTAAATCGAACCAGGTAATAAGCACTGGGTGAAGTCTCTTTTCATTTAATATTCTCAGATTTACCCCTTCTCCCTCTTTAATAAGAAGTTCAAAGGGCATCTGTGATCTAGTCACAGGGAGGATCAGAGAGAGGGGCCTGTGACCTCAGGCTGACCCAGATGAACGGCTGATCTCATCCACCGATGGGCACTGGCAGCTCTCAATGGAGGCATGGTCGATTCAGGCTGTTCCTTGGTATTTCTGCTAGTGCTTGCTGCGGAAATTTGACAGTGGAAACTCTGGTTCATTTTCTAGTACTCAACAGTGCTTCCAAGAAGCATTAGCTTGTAAGTGAGGGTATTTCCCTTTGAAACCTTGACCTCACCTGGGATTTCGGCTAATCACACACCCCTGTTGGACTAGTCATGGCTTCATTTGGTTTGAGACTGAATGGCTTTCAGAGTTAGTCTCCCACTTCCTTGGAAACTCTTTGTGCAGGTCCCCCACTCAGGTCTGCAATCAACTTATAAGCACGACCCTCCCCTCTCCCACTGCATTCCTAAGGACATACAGGGATTCTCGACCCCTTCACCTCACGTAAGTGTTGTGGGCCATTGTCTGATACCTTCTCAGGAACTCTTCCTTGCTAACCATATTCACATTTATTGTTTTTTATTGTTTTGCAGCTACTGTAGCCAGTCAGTATGGGGGACAGTCTATGAGGTTATTCTCTTCCTGAAACCTAAACAGAAAACAAGAGAAAATATCCTCCATTTTAAGGGTTCACTCTTGCCGGGGAAAATATCTCAGAGAAAAATTAAAATACGCCATTTTAGTATCTCTTCTCTTCCAAATCATCCTGTGTGTTAAGTGCTTTTGTGTACTTCATCACTCAAGTCCCACACAGTCTTAACAGGAAGACAATCATCTTCACTTTACATATGGTAGCACTGAGGTTTAAAGAGTTTAGGTAACCAGTCAAAGGCTGCAGCATGAGCAAATTTCGGGGCAGCTTTTGAATTCAGATACTGTAACTCCAGAGTGCTTATAGTCATCATAATCTAGCAATGCCTTTTTGTCCAGACTTATTCAGAATGTCTATTAAAAAGATGAAAAGTTTGGGTATTTAAAAACACTAACAGATTTAATTTGGGGGAGAAGGGAGGAGGTGGGAATGATACATTTGAGAACAGAACCTTCAGGCATCTAGAAGAGCACACACCAGCCAGGTCATGTACAGTAAGTTTTCTTCTTGTTGAAATGCTCAACCTGTTGTCCAAGAGGCTTTATTCTTCAACTCAACAACTTACGCAATGCATCCAATTTCTGTATTTTCTGGATTATTCTATCCATATATTTATGTTTACAATCTGCCTTCATTAATGATTTTATTCATTAAAGGAAAGCTGTTCTATAGAGGGAAGTTTTACTAAAATCAGTTTGCATTAATCAATTGATTTTATAATTATATTTTGGATACATTTCCCTTTATTTCAAACGTTTCCTTTATTTTAGGTGCTAGCACAAAAATCCTAGATACTGTACTTTTACAATTTACTTTTGTAAAAGATTTCTAATTTATTCTGTCTGCAGCAATGAAGCAAGATCATCTATAAGAATTCTTCTTTAAGGTATAACTATTAGTCTTGTGAACTCAAAATTTCATGAAATCTAAAGAATATTGCAGTGGCATCTATAAAAGTGCAGCTTTAAAAATCACAAAGCTGGGCAAGGTCTCAACCGGCCTTGACACTTTAGGACTCTTAGGCTTTAGGCAATGGACTAGTTGAGTTCCAAGTGATAGCTGATGTTGCATAAGAACAGGATGATTCAGGAAGCTGAAGTTAAGAAGAGATCCAAGCTGAAGGAAGTTGTGCATGCGGTGCCTGTCAGAGACCCAGAGAGTCCTGTGGCTAGGGAGACAGCCCACTCATAGGGTTGTCAGTGAGGCAGCCTACCTGTTTCTCAAACCAGTCCTGACTGGGACTTGTCAAGGGCCAAGGGAAGGCCGAAGTCTTTTCTACTTGGATTTTAAGACTAGCTTTGCACCGCATATGGCTCATTTCCGGGTATTTAAATGGTGATAGCATCACCTACAGAAAGAGGCATCAAAGGAGCTCAAGTTTTAGGGGTTCACAATGAAACCCCTAATTCCTCACTTTGGAGCTGTTATATCCAAACAGCATAAAAGGCTCAAAGGTGGCTAGTGCCTGCCTACATCATATAGGTTACTTTTCTTTATTACTTTGTGATGTCTTTAGAAACTCAGACTGGGAGACACCAACAATCTTAGCAGTGATTTTTATCTTGGATGTGTCATGAAGATGTGGATAGATTGAGGCCTATCTCAAGAACTGACTTACAATGAAGTTTGAAATTCCTGTATATGATATTAAGAAATGAAACCCAGAGCAGCAAGGGCAATGACAAGCTGCGACCATAATGGCTGTGTCCCAACTCTGTCCCGGTGTTTCATGTTCCAGGAGAGAATAAATAATTTAATCTTCATGAGCCATCAATTCTAGTCCTCCTTCAAAAGTCTGGCAATGGGCCCAGCTAATTTCATTTATGATGTGGACTTCTTTTTGAGACTGTGAGTTTTCAGAAAGTGAAAAAGGGCAACCATTATCTCATTATATGAGTGTGTTTCTGTGCTTTTTTTATTTTCCTTCCAGTAATACTTTATTGATTTATTAATCAGCAAGAAATCAAAGGGTAAGGACATGCCATTTCCTCATTAATTAGTCATAGGAACAAGCAACACTAATCAGTCTTACTTCAACTATAAATAATTAGTCTTGTAAAAGAAATTTCTCTTGACAGAAGAGAGTGAAATATAGAAGTTCTGTTACACTTTTTTTCCACAGGAAGAAAACTTACATATTGAGTATTAAGATTTCCCAAGATTTAAACCTTGGGAAATAGATAATTCAGGAAATAACTTTTAATGCCTAACAGTTTTTATTCATAAATTAAAATAGGTACTTTGTCATCAGCTAACTTTTTTTTATATACTCAAACACCACCACCCTCTCCTTCAAAGTAAATGAATAAGTAAATAAGTCTGCTAAAGTGAGATATAGTATGAATAAGAACATACTTTAGGAACTAAAAAAATTAGGTCCTATTTATGTATTTACTGAATTGTGGTAACTGTTTCTACATTAAAACAGCTTTTTGTTTCTATTTCATTTCTTAATGGTATCTCTAGGATAGAAAATAATCTGGCAGGAAATACGCTAAAATTTTGGGCTTTATTTCTGCCTAAAGTTTAACAAATATTTTTCTAACTCTCAAGTTCCTGTTACTTGTTCTCATGTTTTAAGTTCCATCAGAAATTTTAAAGTAATTTAAACTATATAATGTAGACTTTCATCTAATCGCTATTATTAAAATATCTCTACATCTTTTAGAACAAAGGGAGAAACCAACAGCAGATTCATTTATCTGTCTACCACTCTTCCTTTATTTAGAATGTTTTTGCTAATCACCATGCCTCAAAAAGTGCTTGTTACATGAATGAGTTAAAAAAAAAAAAAAAAAAAGGTCCTGTTCTGTTTGAAGAAAGCATTTTGTAACCTAAAAAAAGTTCTGTTGTCTGACACATTGTTATGATTGAGAAATGAAAAGAAGGAGATTGAAAGGATTCAACTAAAACTGATGAAAACCAAACACCGCATGTTCTCACTCATAGGTGGGAATTGAACAATGAGGTCACTTGGACACAGGAAGGGGAACATCACACACCAGGGCCTATTGTGGGGAGGGGGGAGGGGTAAGGGATAGAATTAGGAGATATACCTAATGTAAATGACGAGTTGATGGGTGCAGCACACCAACATGGCACATGTATACATATGTAACAAACCTGCACCTTATGCACATGTACTCTAGAACTTAAAGTATAATAATAAAAACAAACAAACAAACAAACAATACTCACGGAAATCTATTCGGAATGTAGTATGTTATTTGTATAATGTTATTTGAAAGAAGCTAGATAAAATTTATGGAAACCTACCATACACCAAGATGTTATTTGTATGATGCTTATTTTAAACTCAGTACATCTTGAATGGAAAACATTTTAATTCCCATTTAAGAAAACCAAATCTCCAAGAGAGTAAGCAATTTAGATAGGATTTAAATTAATGTCTTTCTTATTTCAATTCCCATTATTTTTCACTGTACTGCATGATACATTTTACTAGGCTACTAGTGATGGATTGGTCTAAAAACTTTAAAATTCCAATTACATTTGTAGATATATGGGGTCACAATAAATTAGAATGAAGGCTGTGAATACCTTAAAAGCCTCTGCTGGAAAGGACAGGTAAGGTTTGATTTTTTTTTAGATAGATTTTGTCAAAGGCACTTCGTCAAGCAGCAATCATACAGCTAGGTTTGGGTGAATATTTGAGGCCAATGATGTTTTTTGAGAGCTCTTATCTTGAGATCATTACCAACGAATACTTGGCGTTGGTTAAGGAGACACATACTCTATGAATAAAAATTGCTGCAAAAATAGCATAAAAGAAACAAAAATCTAAATGTGTATTTTGATGGTAGACTTAAAGGTACTATTAATTTAGTGAATTGAGAGAAATATAAACATTTAAATGGAAATAAAATTCATGCCGTTACCATATAGCATCATGTTGATGATTAATTTTTATCTGAAAGTGTTGTTGTTGAGGTCTGGCATTAAAGAAACACCTGGATACGGACTGGTGAATTGCATTTTAATAAGTGGTGTATTTCATGTTTTTATGCATTTCATCATTTTAACCTTGCAGTACAAAATAATGTTGACCAGAAACACCTCTTTAAAGTACTGCTTATAAAAAGAGAAATGGTGCATTATATTCTTGACACTTAAGGTCAAGTACTACAGATGCATTGTATATTAATGTATCCAATATATCAGACAAGAAATTAATGTCTATCCTCCCTTTTGGGTCTAGACTACTTTATAAACCTATTTTTACTTTCTTCAGATTGATTAATAGTATCCCAGAAATACTCTGTCCTAACAGCATCCAAGACAGCTTTGATATTATCTATGAATCATGAATGAAAGAATTCTCATTATATTTGAAACGATACATTTCAGAAATTGAAAATAATTTCATGTATAGGTTTCAATAAGCACAATATAGTATGTTGTTTTCCTCTATCAATTTATTCAAGGCCAATGATTAATTATTACAATTTCTCCTGAATTATTTAACGGATTTTCCCACTAAAAATTTTGCTAGAATGGTTCAACATGCTCTTTCTTTAACAGCATACATTAGTTTTAACAGCTATGATTGACATTCACAACACAAACTTGTGTTATAATTTTTGTCATCTGGGTCAGTGATTTTAATCTGTGATATGTCCTTGAAAAACAGTGTTGTTAATAACGTGTAAAATATGATAAAACAGAATTTTGCCTAAAACAAACACAAATGAAATGCTTTGAGGTCATTACCTTCTTTATTAATAGGATCCGCATAGGAACCTGTTTTTTCCTGATTAATTACGCTATGTTGGTGGCCTCATAGAGAATCATTACTGCTGTGCTCTCCCAGAGACAAAAAGAATAAAACTTCTGTCTATCACTCTCTATATAAAACTTAATCCTAAGGAACAAAAAACATATTCCTGAAACATATTTTCACTCATTTTAAATATAAAATATAAAGTCTCTTGAAACATTCAAGTTGCTATGTTAGACTTTTAATAATTACAATATATATGCTATGGCTAAATTCATTCAAATGTAAAATTTCACTTGTAATTTACTCTATAGGGAGAAAAGTATATGGTCTAAGTGTGGGGAATTATTTATTTTTCCCTAGAAATCATTACTTTTTTATTATGTACTTTATTTCTAATACCTTAATTTTTCATAGTATTTTTCTTAAGTGATTTTGCTTTCAAAATTGCTAAAGCACTATATTAAGGGTTCTTAAAATGCAGAAAGAAGTAATGGGGCACTATTAATTGTTTTTACTCTCCTAATTTTGTCATACTTACACATTTTTTAAAAAATCCACTGACTTAGTTTCCAATGTTCGACAGTTTCTAGAATAGTCTTTGACTCAGAATACATAAATAAGTTTATCTGAAGTGGTTCTGCTCAGCAATTTAATAAATTGTGCTGTCTACAGAGAATATCATTAATTATGTAAAGACTGATGGGGATTCATTTACTTGGTTTCTTTCTGAACCACTTGACTTGTCTCTGTTTAATTAAACAATAATAAATGTGATGGTAGGGAGAAACCTATGCTGTCAGTGAACAATACTAAATATGTTCCTGGAATAGAGAATGGGATTCTAGATGTCTTCATATTTAGACAGGAAATCACAGGAAGATAATTAAAACACTTGCTTACTTGCCTACATCTTATTGATATGTATCTTCAATCATATTTCTTAAGTCTCCATTTATGGAGGACACTGTGAAGGCAAATTACTCTCAATGCCTCAGCATATTCCCTTATTTTATCTCTTGGAGAGTTCATTTTCTTTTAAGGAAGTAGACTTTATGCATGTCTGGCTTCAATTTGAAAATATGGCGCTCTTTACATTGCCTGTCCCATTACATGGTAAAAATAGGAATATTAAAATATTAAAGCCATTTACCTGAAGGGTGGGGCAGTTAGTTATGTATAATAACCAGTTTTAAAAACACTGGGGGATGACACAATTATGAGCTGATATTTTTAATATAAATTATAAATGTAGTTTAAATATCTAAGATATTTTAACTCTAAGGCTGAAATATTTGAAAAGCTTTTACTATATGATCCATGACGTATTAAACCACCAACAACAAAGGACTGGTGTGAGAGAGACTCCATACAAAGATAATCTATCAGTTTTCTGGGTTTTGGAATTTGGGCAATTTTTATAACCTTTCTACTGTTGTTTCTCTTTGTAAACTAGGCACGTAATATCTACTTTGGAACAGATATAATGTATATTTACTCGTAATTGTGACATATGCAAGGCACCCATATCAGTGCATATCAGAAGTAGCTAAAAAAAATGCCTATTACAATTCCCATTATACTCTTTCCTCTGATTATACGTTTTAAGAACAAGTTTCAGTGCTAGAAGTCAGTAGAAGCACAGAACATTCTGATCACTTAGAGACAGTATTAAAAGATCTGTTAACTCATTAGTGGATTGATATTTAATTTCCAACTTAGAGTCTGTCATTACTTTTCTTAAGATATTGTTGGCCCAACTAATCTTAAAATAGATAATTTAGATCTCCTCTGAGATGCAAATAAAATAGTGCATAAAACAATGAGATGTAAATAAAATAGTGCATAAAACAAAGTTTAACAAGAATTTTCCCCATAGATATATTTTAGCTGAAAGGAAGTCCTTGAATTGATAGTAAGTCAACATGAATATATTAAAATTAATGCTATGATGCCATCAATAATTTATTAAATAATTGAAAAGTCATATATGCAGTAAAAGTACAGTATATAAGTTATGAATTAAAGGATTCCCCCCAAAAAATCACAATTATGCTTCCATAAGCCAGGTTGGTTATTTTCAATTTCAGAATTTGGTGTGTGATTATATATATATATATATATATATATATATATATATATATATATATATTCTTCATCCCCAGTTTTTGGCATATGATTCCTAAAATCCTTGGAATCTTCAAAGTAATACATTTTGTATGCTAATGAGTTGACTAGTAGACTGAGAGCTGGTAGCCCCTTAGGTAGCTTCAGGATGGGGCTATTCACCAGAAAAACCAAGGCAGGATTAGAGGGTTGGGACTTTCTGCCCCAACCCACCCCTGGGAGAGGAGAAAGAGGATGAAGGTTAAGGTGATCATCAATGGCCAGTGATTTAATCAATCATGCCTTTGTAATGAAACCTCTGTAAGAACCCAGAAAGAAGTGTTTAAAGAGCTTCCAGATAGTCAAACACTTGGGGGCTTCTGGAGGGTCCTGGGGAGGTCATGGAAGCTGTACACTGCCACCCTCATCTCCTTCCCTGCCCATCTCTTCATCTGGTGTTCACCAATATCCTTTGTAACTTCCCTTGTGATAAACAAGTAAGCATAAGTGTTTCCCTGAGTTCTGTGAGCAGCTCTAGTAAATTAACTGAACCCAAAGGAAGGGTTTATAGGAATGATTTGTAGCTCGTCAATCAGAAACACAGGCAGACCAACCCAGGCTTGCAATTGGCTTCTGAAGTGGTGGGAGGAGGCATTCTTGAAAACTGAGTCCATACCCTGGGATCTGATGCTAGCTCCAGATGGATAGTGTTAGAATTGAACTGAATTAGAGGACAGTCAACCTGTGTCTGTGTCTGCTGCAGAATTGATTGCTTGCTTGATGTGTGCGGGAAAACCCAAGCTCACTTGGTCACAAAAACCTTCTGTGTTGATTGTTGGGGTGTAAGAGCATGGAGAAAATTTGTTCTTTTACAGAGACGAAAACAAAGCAAAATAGAACAAAAAACTGTTGCAGAAACTAACCAAAGGCTTATAGCTCTAAAGTGTATCAGAGAACATAATTTACAAAATAGTTAAGAGGTTTATATATTTACACATCAAAATATGCTTACTGTATGAAGTACAAAAAAATAGGAAAAGATAATGGATTCAAATTCCCACTACGAAAGTCAACTGTTGTCAATATTTTGATGTAATTATTTCTGGCCCTATAATGTACATTTTCTGTAATCATAGTTGAACTCATTATTTTTATGCAGTTTTATATGAGAACAGTATTAAACATTACAGCAGATTTCATTTGTATATTATAAATATTTATGAATGCAATTTTAATAGCTACATAACAGTATATCTAGTAGCATTTCATCTAGTAGACATTTTATAGTCTGTGCAGTTGTTCACCATTATTAAATATTTTGGTTATTTAAATTAATTGTCATAAACATACAGCAATAAATTTGGGGGGGCATAGGTTTCTATATAGTTTGGAGTGCCAGAAGTGGAATAGCTGAGTCAAGGTGAGATTTTTTTTTTATTGGCTCTTTATACACAGGCATTAAGTTTTTTAACATTCAAATTGGAATTAGATAAATATGATATTTTCTACATCTAAATCTGAAAAATTCACTCAAAAGACTGATCTAGTTTTATCCTTGAGAGGAGATTTAATTTTTAATAACATTTAGCCATGAGTTAAAAAAGTATCTTGGCTGAAATCAGATAATATAGGTTATGAATAGTGACCAGTAAAAAACTCTTCTACACTGTTACTGGTATCTTTTCATGTAACTATGTGGCATGAAAATATACCAATTTGCCTATGGCAACTCAACTGTGGCAACTCAAAAAGGTAGCTTGATGTGATGTGAGCCCCTAATAATCTCCATTAGCAGCCTCTCCAGACAAGCATAGATAAGGACACAGTCTAAATGAAGACAGTGTGTTTTATATACAAATGAGAATGTCACTCACTACCGTCAGGACTGTCACCCCTAAGCCCTACTACGTGGAAAATCTGAAAGCCACAAGTGACTTTTTTTTGTCTATTTGATTTTGGCTTTTTTTGTTTTGTTTTGTGTTGTTGCTGTATCACTAACCTTACTACAATTGCTCTAAAGAAGACTGACTGTCCAAAGATGTTATTTTATTGTGTGTTTCTCTAACTTGGCATAGTATGAAGTTGACAAAGTGATTTGTGACCAGTTAAATTCAGGAGTATATTTAAATATATTTTACAAAGTATTAACTAAAGAAACACTGTGTATGATTCTAAACACAATTTAATTGAAGTAATATGTCAGTTTTCAGTTCTTCCTTAATAAGTATTTTTCCTGATTCACACACACACACACACGTGACATTTAAAAAAAGTTCTGTTTCATTTGGACTTTTTTCTTCTTTCAGGATATATTGATCCTCTTCCTTTGTGTTATCATTTTCCACATTTAAGTATGCTGGAAAATCTAGCAAACAGTAAACTTGTGAAAGGTAAGGCTAAGTCTTTGTCTATATTGCATTAATGTATCTTGAACATCCAACAGAGCAATTGGCAATTAGGGATTGGTGATAACCATCTCTGAATGGATGAGTTATTTTAATGTGATATTCTTATTTTTTAGGATACTTAGAAGTATTTTCAGATATTTTGACCTGTTTCATATAATTACTCAAAGTTCCCCTTAAGCGTGGTCCTTGCTGATTGCGTTCTATGACATCAGGTTTCTCCCCTAGAAAGCTCAGATAAATGGTAACAGGGTGCTTCACTTTTACACTTGTTAGCTTTTTTTTTTCCTTTTCATTAATACTAATGTTTTATATATTTGTATGTTCTCACTCATTGATACCATGAAAAAAATTGCATTTCCCTTTCTACACAGCAGAAGTTTTGGCTGAAGTCTAACAAAAATATGGAAAACCCCATTTTGCAGAAATACAAATCTGATGACAACTCGTGAGAAACAACTCAAGACATCCCTTTTGGTTTCAGTAATTCAGGGTCTGTTTCTGTTGAAACATTATCTTAACCCAAATTATCCAGGCTACAAAAACGACGACAACAAAAAAACTATTCATTAATTCCTTTTTACCTTTTCAACTTCTTTTTTGGTTCTATTCTGAGGCCATACTCAGTATTACCTTTTTACCATGCAACTTCTCTTTTGGTTCTATTCAGAGGCTGTGCTCAGTATTATTTAGTAAAGGAACAAAGTCTGTGCTTTTCCAGAAGCAGAAGGGTTAGAAGATGTAATACAGAGTCATGTGTTACTTAACATTGGGCTGCATTTTAAGAAATGTGTCCTTCAGGGGATTTCATCATATAAACATCACAGAGTGCATTTATGCAATCCTAGATGGTATAATCTACTAGACATCTAGGCTGTATGGCACGCCCTATTTCTTCTAGGCCATACACCTGTACATGTTACTCTCCTGGATACTGTAGACAATTGTAACACAATGGTAAGCATTAGTGTATCCAAAAACACAGAAACAAAGAAAAGCATAGTAAAAACACAGTTTTTTTTTTTTTTTAAATACAGAGTTTTGCTCTGTCTCCAGGCTGGAGTGCAGTGGTGCGATCTCAGCCCACTGCAACCTCCGCTTCCTGGGTTCAAGCGATTCTCTTGCCTCAGCCTCCCGAGCAGCTGGGACTACAGGCATGCACCACCATGCCCAGCTAATTTTTATATTTTTAGTAGACATGGAGTTTCACCATGTGGACGAGGATTGTCTCGATCTCTTGACATTGTGATCCACCCGCCTCAGCCTCCCAAAGTGCTAGGATTACAGGTGTGAGCCACCATGCCAGGCCAGTATTATAATTTTATGAGACCATCCTTGCATATGTGGAAGTGGTCCATCACTGAAACATTGTTGTGAAGCACCTGTCTCTACCTATATTTCAGCTTATAATGGCTCTAGTCTTGGAAAAAGAAAAAAAGTAGTCATTGTGTATATGTTAGGAAGATTCTATTTCTTCACACTACCGGAAGTTGTCACTCGTAAATTGAGATATCCTTAGAACTAGTTTTCGGACTTCGTTGAGTGGGATTTTTGAGGAAAGAACTGAAGCGTTTTGGATTAGTTTATTTTAGCTAGCCACTGCTTATGGTAGGGGCAAGGGAGAAAGATTGTTTTTCAAGCATAGAAACAGAAATATTAAAATTTCAGCTCATGATCTTTAAGAAAAGCAATGAGAAGTTGTGTATAATTTTTATTAAAATGTAAATGAATTACATTGTCACACTGATTCTACATCACCTTTCATATCTTCAATTTCTTCCTTCTACCCTCTCTAATTTCTCTATTGACCTATAGCACTGAGTGAAGTAGACACCCTTTAAAAGGTGGCAGTAAAGTGTTTTCAAATAGAACATTTATTTTTATTGACACAGTAAATTATTACAGCTGAAAGATTTGTACACAAATAAGAAGGGACAAAGCACAATATTTTCCTTCCAGTCATGTGCAGTGATAAAACTACAACCATAATTATTTAATGTCTGTGGTAACTGATCTTATTTTTCATTCTCCGTATGTTATAGCAGGTGCTCCCACCTTGATCTCTATCTTTACTTCTTATCCCCTCCTATCTCATTTGTTCCTCTGTCCTGCCCTGTGCAATCTTCTGTTCTACCCATTCCTACAGGCCCATTCCTATGACTCGGCCTGTTGGTCTGTCTCAGGTTCTTAGTCCCTAACATCTTGGATTAGTGCATTATATTGATTTCAAGTAACCAATTCTATCTGCAATTTCTCCACTAAAATTCAGATTAATATTTCAAGACATAATGACATCCACTCCATTTGCTGGATTCTATCTCTGAGAGGTTATTGTGTCCCCAAAAAGTAACAGAGATGGAATAATTTTTAGGCATGTCTTAAAGGGAGAATTAACACACATACTTGATGATTAGGTGGATATTAATAAGAACTTACAGTTACAACCATCATTATTTGGAGAAGGAGATAGTGGAAACTAAAGGGGTCTTGGAAAAAATCGACAAACATATATACAAAGAAGACGATGTATTTGGTTGTGTTGACTAAATGAATACAGGGTAGAGATTAGGGAAAGGTAGTATATGTTGATATATTAAGACAATTCTTGAAAGAATAGATGATTCTGGAACTTCAATGTATACTAATAAAAATGACAAGAAATCAAAGAAATTATTATCACTAAACATGTTCCTCATCAAAATACTACCTTGGAATTCACATATAGCACCAACGATAAAACAAAAAAAAATGTTCTATGCCATTCTCATTTGTCTTCTTATTAGCACTGTAAAAACTGAAACCTAGAATATAAGAAAAAGGATTTCAAATTCGACCACATTGCAGGAATTTTTCTTAGAATGAAGACAAGTTGAGATCTTACACACTTTGTAATAAAATTTAAGATAGAAGATGTAAGATGATATCGTAACATAGATGGTTGGATGGTTTGAAAATGAGATACGTGAGTCAGGAACATAAATTTAAGTACGTTAAAGCTAATAAGACTGCCATTTCACTAGCAACACCCAATTAAACAAATGGGAGGCACAAATCCTAGGGGATACATAGAGATTAGAATACATCTATTATTTTGGGACTCAGGCTTTCCATTTTCAATAAAATGAATAAGTCATTCACTTTTGAGTTAATCGTTCCAGTCATATATCTATCTCTTTGACACAACTTTTGAAAAATCAACACATTTTCTGAATCTTAAATTTATAACTGACATTTTAGGGAAGAGTGTGCTCAGAGAATATATCACTTTCCTTATATTTCCAAATTGTACCAAAATGGGGTATATTTCTGAATTGTAAGCAGGAATATTAGTGATAATTGATGATATGGTTTGGCTGTGTCCCCATCCAAATTTCATCTCAAGTTAATCTGAATTGTCATCCCCACATGTGGAGGGAGGGACTTGGTGGGAGGTGATAGGATCATGGGGGCAATTTCGCCCATGCTGTTCTCATGATAGTGAGTGAGTTCTCATGAGATCTGGTTGTTTGATAAGTGCCTGGAGCTCTGCCTCTTCTCTCCCTCCTGCTGCCATGTAAGACATGCCTTGCTTCCCCTCCCGTTCCATCATGATTATAAGTTTCCTGCAACCTACCCAGCCATGCAGAACTGTGAGTCAATTAAACTTCTTTCATTTATAAATTACCCAGTCTCAGGTGGTATTTTTATAGCAGTGTGAAAATGAACTAATACACCTGAAAACCTCAAGAAACCAATTTTTAATTTGAGACATATTTTTAAAGCTTGAAAAACTGGTTTATATGCAATTTAATGCTAGAAAAAAGAAATGAAGTCAGCATACTGTTAGACTAGATAAGTCATTTTTCCTTAAAAATATAAGGAAGATTCATATTTTGAAGAACAATTGAATGATTAAATATTTTGTTAAAGTTATACTTAAATTTTAAGTCTCATATATCTGGAAACAAATTAGTAATCCTGTAATTAAATCTACAAGCTTTGAGTACATTTTAAAATAGTATCATGGAACAAAAATCTACATGTACTTTTAAAGATATGGCTCCCGGTCTAATTTATTGAATTTAAATTTCAGTCACACTGTCACGCCTTAATTACAAAACCAAAAAGTCAGAAACTATATACCTGATTTCTAAGGTCAGTTTAAATACCTATCAGTCTTCATAGTAAGCTGTTTAAATTTATTTGACGAGAAGACTTAGCAAATTTTAAACTTGTGCAAACAGACATGGTTTAGTAAGTTTCTACAAATAATTTCTTTGGTTTATCTTTTGTGATATTATTTGCTATGAGGAATAATAAAATATGAGTTTATGTACACTAATTCTTTTCTGGTTTCTACATCATTCTTACCTTTACAACGTAAAGAAATGCTAGCTTATTATACCATACCCTAGGAAAAATGAAAGTGGAAAAACTTTTCAGCCTGTATAATATTGCAGATCTTTCCTTTTTTTTTTTTTTTCCAGTGGAGAACTTTCCCTACATTGAATAGAGACCATCTTCAAAAGAGGGAGGTTATGAGGAAATAAAATTCACTGGGGAAAAAATTTTGTACAAAAATATTACCCAGTGTTTCAATGATAATAGCCTGCAGCTTTGACACTAACATGAAGATAAACTGTCATTAGTGGAAATAAAAGGAAGCCTCCTAGAATAATAGGAGTGCACAAAGTAAAGAAACTGGGAAGTTTCCAATAGTAGTGAGACAATACAAAAGCCTCCTGTTCACTCTTGGTGTATGTCTTTCTATGCATATGTTTCTAGGTGAATATATATTTATATTTAACAATACATAAAAATATATCAATATTATCTAGACTGATGAACTATTTATAATTTTCTATACATGCCATGTCTTCTCATTTCTCTAGAAGCAGTTATCTTGTAATTTTCTCTAGCTCCCACAATTCTCTCTTTTTCTTTCTCTCTCTCTCTCTCTCTCTCTCCCCCCCTCCCTCCTTTCCCTCTGACTCTCTGTAGATAATTTTTCCCTATAGTCTTGGGCTTACCTTAAATGATGACCATCAAAAAAACATTTTGGGATCTTCTGAACTGAAAGTAATCCTCCACTCACAACTCCCATGTGCTTGGCTGGTCCTCATTTCTTTCTACCTCTCATCGTAGATATTGGTATACACATGCCAATGGCTCTGTTTGCTGTTATGACAAACATAAACTAATACCTGTGTAAGGGTCTCTAATTCATTTCATTTCGTTTTGCTCCTAAAATGAATAAGGTAATTCCATGGAAGTGTTATTTCTAACTGTTCATTTTAATTTGATGAAAAGTGTGGGTGATTCACTGTCAAATGTCTTTTAAGGTTAAGTACTGTTGGTTAATATACCACATTACTCACCGTGCACTCAAATATAATGGTGTGTGAGCATTCCATATTCGTATGCAAACTTCTTGTTATTACAACATTCTAAAGGTTGGGGAAGCAGAAGTCAAATTTTATAAAAACAAAGAGACCAAGACAAATCACATGGCAAGTCAATTCCAATCTAGAGGTGCAAGAGCAGTGGACTGCCATGGATGACGGATCTCTTTATAACAGGCATGAGATTCACACCATCATGATGGAAGTGGTGATGAAGAGAGTTTGACTTATATATTTCCAGAGTATATGTTGAAAAGTTCAAATATAATGATAAATGATGTGGCAAATACAAATCTTTTTCAAATGTCGACATCATTCTGAGGCCTGTGTTGTAGGCAAAGGGCCAAGGTTCCAGGAGGTTGTGCCTGGATGGTCTTCCATTGGCAGGAGTGCCATCAGTGCCTCACTATCTGCTGGGCTGGCAGGTCACCCTGGTATTGACTGTCATGGTCTCCAAGAATCCTGACACTAATATTGTTCTTAGTTTAGCAGTTTGCACCCTTCAAAATTTTAAAGCCATCTGAGGATAGCAAAACTATTAACAGAATTTTTCCAAACATTTCTGAATCTATAATTTAGTGTATCTTTTAAATATCATTAACAGTAACAAAGAGCAATTGGAAGAAGAGGGAGCAGGTTAATTGAAT
This sequence comes from Piliocolobus tephrosceles, assembly GCF_002776525.5. NCBI lineage: Eukaryota > Metazoa > Chordata > Mammalia > Primates > Cercopithecidae > Piliocolobus > Piliocolobus tephrosceles. The sequence goes on along the minus strand of NC_045441.1, from coordinate 135,073,510 downwards.
GCTGTAAAGAAGCCACTGAGTGAGAAGTGTTGAGAAAGAATGAAAGCAATTTTAAACCGTGTCAGTCACTATTTAGTTTATGCTCTCCATGTTAGTTCAATACTTGTGCAGTTTCCTCTTCTCATTTTCTTTCTGTTTGAATGTGCAGTATTCTCAGCTTTATTTACTGTCTGGTGTTCTTTGGTTCATTGGCACATAAACTGCACCTGATTTAATGTTTTTAGTGCAAACTGTTTTTTCCAAAGAAAATCAAGCCATTCTTAAAAATGCATCCCTTGTTTCATGAATCAATTGTATACATAAATACTGCAGCAAGCAAAGGAAGTTTTATCTTTCCAAGGCTGAAGACACTTGGAAATACTTGCAGCATCTGTTTTAGAGAAGAAAGAGTAAAATGAGAAAGGTGGAGGATTAATTCTCCCATATTCTTTATTGTAAAATGATTACATAATTTTGTTTTAAAGTGACAAAGTGAGGTTCAGAAACAAACATTCACAGATTAGTATTTAAATTTTTCAATGTCTGTGAAATATAATTTTACAAATGGAAACCCCAGATTGGAGAAGTGACCAGCAGCATATTCGGGACTAGAATTCAGGCCTTCAGACCCAGTTCTGTCATTTTCTTACTACATTTTGCTACTTCTTATATATAGAAAACATTGTCTCAGAAAAGACAGCATATTGTGGTTGCAATCGTATTTTAGAATCATTAAAGGATAAAATATCGTGAACTTCAAATAAAATAGTTTTAACAGCATAAAATAATTTTGTTATTATTTCCACATAAATAAAGCTCGTTAGTCTATGGATGAAAAGCAAAGATTAGCCTATATTTTAAAATTGTCTTGTTTAAGATTAGAATTTAGGTACAGTAGGTGATATGCTTTGGCTGTGTTCCACCCAAATATCATCTTGAATTATAGCTCCCATAATTCCCATGTGTCCTGAGAGGGACCTGGTGGGAGGTAATTGACTCATGGGGACGTGTCTTTCCCATGCTAGTCTCATGATAGTGACTAAGTCTCACAAGATATGATGGTTTTATAAAGGGAAGTTTCTCTGCACATGCTCTCTTGCCTACAACCATGTAAGACATGACTTTGCTTCTCCTTTACCTTCCACCATGATTTTGAGGCTTCCCCAGCCATGCTGAACTGTGAGTCCATTAAACATCTTTCTTTTATAAATTGCCTAGTCTCAGGTATGTCTTTATTAGCAGTGTGAGAACAGACTAGTATAGTAAATTGGTACCGGTAGAGAGGAGTGCTGCTGTAATGATACCCGAAAATGTGGAAGCGACTTTGGAATTCAGTAACAGGCAGAGCTTGGAACAGTTTGGAGGGCTCAGCAGAAGACAGGCAAATGTGAGAAAGCTTGGAACTTCCTAGAGACTTGTTGAATGGCTGTGACCAAAATGCTGATAATGATATGGACAATGAAGTCCAGGTTGAGGTGGTCTCAGATGGAGATGAGGAACTTCTTGGGAACTGGCATAAAGGTGACTCTTGTTATGTTTTAGCAAATAGACTGGCGGCATTTTGCCCCCACCCTAGAGATTTGTGAAACTTTGAACTTGAGAGAGATGATTTAGGGTATCCATTAGAAGAAATTTCTAAGGTGGCAAAGTGATTAAGAGGAAGCAGAGCATAACAGTTTGGAAAATTTGCAGCCTGGCACTGCAATAGAAAAGGAAAACCCATTTTCTGAGGAGAAATACAAGTTGGCTGCCAAAATTTGCATAAGTAACAAGGAGCCAAAAGTTAATCAACAAGACAATAAGGAAAATGTCTTTAGGGAATGTCAGAGACCTTCATGGCAGCCCCTCCCATTACAGGCACAGTGGCCTAGGAAGTAAAAATGTTTTTGTGGGCAGGGCCCAGGACCCTTCTGCTCTGCAGCCTAGGGTCCTGGTGCCTTGTGCCCCAGTTGCTCCAGCCATGGCTAAAAAAGGCTAAGGTACAGCTTGAGCTGTGGCTTCAGAGGGTGCAAGCCCCAAGTCTTGGTAGCCTCTATATGGTGTTGAGCCTGTGAATGCACAGAAGTCAAGAATTGAGGTTTGGGGACCTCCACCTAGATTTCAGAGGCCTTATGGAAACTCTTGCATATCCAGGTGGAAGTTTGCTGCAGTGGAGGGTCCCTCATGGAACACTTCTGCTAGGTCCCTCATGGAAAACCACTGCAGAAGAGAAATGTGGGGTTGGAGCCCCCACATAGAGTTCTGTGGGGGCACTGCCTAGTGGAACTGTGGGAAGAGAGTCACCATCCTCCAGACCCCAGAATGTTAGAGCCACTGACTGCTTACACCATGTGCCCGGAAAAGCTGCAGACACTCAATGCCAGCCAATGAAAGCAACTGGCAGAGAGGCTGTACCCTGCAAAGCCACAGGAGTGGAGCTGTCCAAGACCATGGGAATGCGTCTCTTGCATCAGCATGTCCTGGATATGAGACATGGAGTCAAAGGAGATCATTTTGGAGCTTTAATATTTGACTGCCTCTCTGGATTTTGGATTAGCTTCACATGGGGCATATAGCCGCTTCGTTTTGGCCAATTTCTCACATTTGGAACAGGTGTATTTACCCAATGCCTGTGCCCCCTTTGTATCTAGGAAGTAACTAACTTGTTTTCACTTTTATAGGTTCATAGGCAGAAGGGACTTGCCCTTTCTCAGATGAGACTTTGGACTATGGATTTCTGAGTTAATGCTGAAATATGTTAAGACTTTGCAAGACTGTTAGGGAGGCATGATTGGTTTTGAAATGTGAGGACATGAGATTTCAGAGGGCAGAATGATATGGTTTGGCTGTGTCCCCACCCACCTTGAATTGTAGCTCCCATAATTCCCACACGTCATGGGAGGGATCCCGTGTGAGGTAACTGAATCATGGAGGTGGCTCTTTCCCACGATGTTCTCATGATAGTGAATAAGTCTCACAAGATATGGTGGTGTTAGAAAGAGGAGTCCCCTGCACATGCTCTCTTGCCTGCCACCATGTAAGATGTGACTTTGCGTCTCCTTTGCCTCCCACCATGATTGTGAGGCCTCCCCATCCATGCTGAACCGTGAGTTCGTTAAACTTCTTTACTTTAGAAATTACCCTATCTCAGGTATGTCTTTGTTAGCAGCATGAGAACAGACTAATACATTAGGGTTTCTGATGTAGCAGTATGTTGTGAAAAGAAACTAGAATGCTTTTTGTGGGGCAAGCTAAAAATTCCATGTTACAAGTATTTACAGGCTGCTCTGAACACTAAAGTCAGGAGAAAAATCTATATTTCAAATGTACTAAATAAAGTTATTGGTGACCAGAAAGCATGCTATATACACAGAATACATACATAATGAACATAGCTAAACTTCTGCAACTGTGAGTGATAGAGTCATATGATTAAAGTCAAATTTTGCTGTGTTGTAATTTGTTGCTACACTGGACTTTCACTTCTTGGACCACTAAATTTTGGAAAATGCTTTTTAAGAAAAACATAAATGACATTTTTCATGTTTTTAATGACTACATGTCTGTTTAGAAAGAGAGAGAAGGGATCTGTCTTCTTCTTTTGGTTTTAAAAAAAAAAAAGATGTATTAAATGGCCACTGTCACGACTGGTGCTGACAGCAAGAGGATTTTGTCACTCTGGTGTTCATGTATCTCTCTTGAACTTCAAGATGAATGTTAACAATTCTGCTTTAATTTCCATTATCACTTATAAAAAGTTTGAGAATGCTTATGTGTTCCTTTACCAAATCTGAATGCATCCATCCTGTCTGTAAGGCGAAGGTGGACACTCTTATTTTGAAGCCATGACATCTCCTGCTGAAAGATTTTGGCACCACTGGGCTGTGGCCCATTTTTCTGCAAAGGGCCCACAGATAGTTTGTTGATGTGGTAGAGCCATGCTATTGCTACAATTATCACAGGCACTGATAAAAAGGGTCTACTGAAATAAAACAGCTTTGCGCATCCTTTATCTTACTTTAACAGTCTTTCCAAGTTGATGAAGTACAATTCAACGACCGTGCTGATATGGGCTCCTGTATAGAAGAATAAAGCCCAGAATAGAGAAAGAGCACTGCTGCAGGTCACTGCTTATCTCCTTGGTTTGCAGAATGGTCACAGCCAGCACCCTTCCTACACATATAAAAGGCAGCAGAAATGAATGTTCAGTCTCCTAATTAACAAACGGACGCATGAGGCTTGCATCATTTTCCTGGGTTCTTACCAAGGGTCAGTAAGGAAATCACTTCTTTGAAGTATATCTCCGTTATTACCCGACATTATAAGTCAGAGTGCTGTCTTTAGTGTCTGTGAACATATGTTCTCAGAAGATTAGCCACAAAATCACAAACTTATGTGAGAAAATTACTACTCCATTAAAGTAATTTATGGGATCATGTGCAGAAGAAACATTAGATACGGCAACCAGAGTGATTGGACAGTATTTCATATTGTTAAAAGAGTGTTCTACATGATAAACTCTCAATATAAACAGCTGTAAATTACTTTCAATTGTAGTGTGATAAGGCTTCAAATGATTACATTAAATGAGCACAAGTTTTCAAGAATTGCATCTGAATGTTGAAATTCAAATGATTTATGCTGAATTTCAAGGGCCCTCACTCAGTCTCACCCGCAAAATGTCACCTCCATGGTCCTATCTCTTCTCATTTGCTTTCTTGCTAAAAGGTCAAACCTGAAAAATCTACTCTTTAACTTTCTCTTTGACAATGTCTAAAGTCTTAAAACTGTTTAATTTTAAACCACTTCGTGCATATGTATAGACTTTGTTTCACCTTCTGTGTTTCTCTAAGATGCCCCATTAGTCTTAAACTATTAATACTTTTAGCTTTCCACTAAATAATCTATAAGTTGTAGTAAGAATTTTAAACTAAGATGTCTATGTTGCAAGCTGGAATCCTCATGCAAGCCTTCAATGGGCATAGGACTGGAAAGCTATTTAATTTCTTGAAGCTGAAGTATTATTAAGTATTATTAATCAGCATCACCACCATTGTCATCAAGGATAATAATAATTGAGCATTAACTATGTACACATGTCAGGCATATTATCATGTGGCTAACATAATTTTCATAATTATTTTATGAGACAAAAAATGTTATTCTATCTTACAGATTGAGAGAGTGTGGGTCAAAGAACAAAGTCCAGATTTCATTACCAGAGAGAACTAGAAAATATCTAAAATTGAGGCATTTCTCTTTCTCTGATTTTTACTTCATGATTACAAATAGATTTATTATCAATCTGTGTTTCTGAGTATTGTGATTAAAAGTAGCTTTTGTGTAATAAAATTCATAATTACTATAATACATAATTACTAGTAAAACTCTCTAGTTAGTTTACCATAAACAGAAGCTCAGGCCCTCCCTCCAGAGATTCTGATTTAATGTTACCTGGGTGGTTATCATGTACAGCCACATTTGAAAACCACTGATGTAACACAGTTGTGACATCACTCATATGACCTAGAAATAGCCAAATTGGGATGTCAAATTGATTTCTGCCAGATGCAACTTCAATAACTGAGTGGTTTGGTGTGCTCTTGTCTATTCGTGATATAAGATGCAAAATAAGTGAACCTTATTATCTGGTTGGTGGTCAGTATGCTGATTGCAAAATACTTCAACCATTTCAACTTCCATGCTGAGAATAATTTTATGTGTCTCATATTAAGGGAATCACCTGAAATGACATACCACTTTGACATAATATCCTAGAATCAGATGAGTCCAAGATACATCAAACATTAGAACACATTAACCTGTCTAAGCCATGTGTTGCAGGACACAGAAGAAAACTTGATAAAGTGAAGAAAACTTGGCATTAAGAGACTTTACATTTGGCTTTTAGTTCAGGTTCTCCCTTTATCTCGCTAAATGCTTAGGGCATGCAACTGCCTTTTCTCTGCATCAGTTTCTGCATCTGAAAAGTAAGATGTTAAATGACTGCTAAGGTCTCTTGCAACCTTAATTTGCTTTGAGTTCTATGTTAGTGGTATGTATGATAATCACATTCCAAAAATGCTCTACTGGGAAAGCTCGCTGTAGTGTGTCACATCTCACTCAGATCAAGCAGGATGGGCTGAATTCAATGTCAGTCACTCAAATGTTCTTCAGATTCCTTGTGGAATTTGTGTTGTTGTTCTTATCCTGTTCCAATATGGATCTTTTTTTTTTCTTCAGGGATAGTTTTCCTTTGTCATTTGTGATAAACTGACCTAAGGTCTTCGTTACATATTCCATTGTAATATGTTTGAATTGATCCATAGCTTAATATATACTCTAAAATATGAAGATGATGGAGAAAGGCAGAAAATTGTGAGTTTTAAAACTATCCAGTTCTCAGAGGAACTGTTCTACTCACAGTAGCAATAAGAAATGCACAAGAGCATTAGAACAGGCAGGCTAGCAATAGCAACGTATTAATGGGTTGTAGAAAAACCACCTCACATGTATTATACTTTCCAGACTGAAGGGTTTCGTGCTTCATAATAATCCACGATTTGTCCTAGGAAGGCAGAAAATGTGGCCGTAGTAAGCCTGAACCTGAATAAGAGAGAGTTCCGTGTTGGTTGAATTTCTTATCACAAAGATGCCCTTAATAAGTTTTCAGAGAAGAGAATAGGAGAGGGAGAAAGGGAGGGAAGGAGGGGGAGGAGAGAGTATGTGAATGAGAGAAGGTAAGAAAAAGGGAGAGGGTAAAAAGAAAAGAATGTATTTTACTTAAGCCAGGTCATATCAAGTTTGGAAAGAGGAAAGTCACAGGGTCACGAAGAATCACAAGACAGTATTTATGGGACTTGATTTTTGATAATGTATAGTTTTGTGGATTCCACAGAATTTTTCCACGTAGTATGTATGGGCTATGGAGTAGAATATCCTTGGCTATGTGGTGGCCCCTGCCATTTCCTCTTCTTCGGCTCTCAGTGGGTGAACTTCCTTTGCTTCTGCCATTGCCAGAAGCAGCCATCAGGCCTGCCAACAGCGTGGTCTACCTCCCACAGGAAACACCTCTGCTGTGACCCATCTCCTGTTAGAGGAGAAGATGTCTGAAGCGAGGGTGCTAACGCTCCAGGGTTCTTTCATATTCCACTCACATTTACTAGAGTTGGGTGGGATGATATTCCTAGTGACAATTATCTGCTCTCAGAATCGCTCTTCCCTTAGGAAAAGGCCATTCATGGGCTTCTCTCAACAATACTAGTGACCTGACTAGACTTTTAAAAAAATTATTTCTAAGTTTGGGACTAAACTAAGAATAAATACAACTACACTGCAATCAGTGTTTTAAGATGCAGGGCTAGTGGAGTGCCTGAGGGAGAAAGAGGATAGAAATGGGATATAAGAGACTGATTTCAGGCCCTAACTTTAATATTTACAGGTTCTTGAATAGAGGTAAGTTGTTTGAATGCATTATGCATTCTTAAAATGTAAATAGCATAAAATTAATAAAAATGAACCACATGAAAACATTCTGTGAAGGGATTATTGGTTCCAAAAATAAAGGATGCCGTAAACTTCCAGGTAGAAGGAACATGCCATCCACAATACAGAAATAAATCAAGTTATTTCAGATTTGTCTTCTGTAATATTAGATACCAGAAGATTACAACATTTGGGCAGAAAAAAGAATGTGACCAAGGATTTCATACCCAAATTATCATTCATATATAAAGGCAGCAGAAAGTCTATTTTGAAATACATAACACACCAAGGAAACGCACATCTACAAGACACTATAAAAGAGATTAAGTTCTTTTTAATTATGATATGAAACTGGAAGAAAGCACAGATTCAATTGAATATTTTATGATTCATACCTATTGAATGTAGACTTCAATAACTATGATAAAAGTTATTTACCAAGTAACATGTATAATTTAATAAGAATATTTCAGATCAAATTTAAAGTGTATAATTCTTGAGAGAAAGTGTACAGAAAGAAAGATATATGCAGCATGGAAGAAGACAGAAAAACACAAGAAAATCATGTTTCCTTCTGTTTGTTTTGTTGCTGTTGTTTGGTGGAATGAAGGTAAAGGGAAGATAAAAATGAGCCATTATTCCCTCTGGGGGCATTCAGTAAACACCACTGAATAAAATTAAGCAAATGGAAATAGGCAAATATGAATGCAATATCAGTAATATGCAGAATAGAATTCAGCATATATTTTATTATATGGGATTGAGAGAGTTTGTTTTACTGATAGTGATTACAATCCTTAACAAAGTCTGGCTGTATGTATGTTCCAACACATCTATTAAGCAAAAATTGTCAGCAATTGCCAAACAAGTTGAAAGAAACAATTTTAACACATCGCTCTTGGTCTGATACATTATATAAATAAAAATGCCTGATGGAAAGATTATCGAATAAGATAATTTCCGAGTTTTATCTTAAAAATTTATATCTGAGTACGTACTCCAGACAGAATATTTATTTTAATTCTAAGTACTTACACCATATACAATGCACAGTTTAGAAAAGTGAAGCCTACATTAGCTCACAGAAAGAAGCTCGGTGTGTTCAAAAAAAAAAGGAATAATACAAACCTCACTCCCAGAAAATAATATTTAATTATAGGTGTAATTTTTGAACTGAAATGAAATGAGAAAGAACTAGAGGAATTGCTTTATCAAGCCCTTAAAATTTACTAGAACTGTATCAAAGCACTTACTACATGCCAGGCACGATCTCTGGAGAGAGGATGCCCAAGCCATAGCACAGATCCCTTGGAGCTCACAGTACAGAAGTCAACATTAGAATGTACACAGAGTTCCATCTAGCTCCTGTTCCTCTTCCAATACAGAGCCAGCATTTGTGTGTTTCTTTTTTTTCTGGAAAGTTCCAACCTGTAAATATTTTTGGCTTTGAGAGTTACATGGTCTCTATCGAAGTTACTCACCTTTGCCATGGTAGGATGAAAGAGCCATGAAAAAAATATAAACCAATAGGTGGGCGGCCTGATGTAGTCTGCAGTTCGGTTTGTTGTTCCTTGCTCTAATTAAACATACTTTCCTCCCAGCCATCACACTAAAAAGTAGTATGTTTTTCAATTGTGTTTTTACTCTTCTTTCTTACAATCTTTACAAGATAGCTTACTCTACATATTTTAATACAAACATGTTATAGTTAGACTAGATTTAAGCTACAGTCTAGGGTTTATAAAATGTTTATGGATTGGCCTGGGAAACTGACCACTGGACATAATATTCGTTTTTGGACAACCTGTGTTCTGAATTCAAAATATCTCCCATGTTCAAGCATGATTTTTGGAATATGGTATGTCAGTAATTCTTACATTTTTATTTCTTTAACTTTTAGCAGAATTGATACAGAAAAACTCTGAATATGGAGGGAAAGAGAGATAGTGACACTTGCAAAATAGAAAATAATGTAGTACTTTTGATGTTTATCTCACTCAATTTAGAAATTTCTAAGAACCACTTTTTCGCAATTAGAGAGTATTTACATAAATGCTCAACCACTTTCCTGCTTTTCTTTGAAGTCTAATGTTTCAAAACTTCTTTCAACTACAAAAGAGAAATTCATCAAGATAACTAGATTATCCTTTGAGCCACACACATTTCCTTTGTAAAATATTCAGTAACTCCAATCATCCTTCACAAAGTACCAGTATCCACCTGGGGAACTGTAATTCAAGCTTTCAGGAAGAAGTTAGTAATCCTTCTACGTATGGTATTTAGCTGAGCCTGAGACCAAGAGAACAGAACAGAACACAAAAACAAAAATTAAAGTATATTCTATTAACTAATGTTTCTTCTCTTAACTCTTATCGTGTAATTAATCCCTACTGTAATTCTCCATATTAGTATCATGTAGTGTTATCATTTCTTACAGTAGGCTTCAGTGTTTAGGATTACACAATCTTTTGTTGTTTGGAGTCTATTTAGTGTCAATTATATTCCACACACTCTCGTAGACTGCCTGCCATTTCAGTTATTTTGGAAGTCTTATGTTTCATTTTTGTGGTTCTATTTGGATTCTTGTTGGTTTATTTTCAAGACATTTTATCAACTGATTAAACAAATAATACTTAACGTGTAACCTCATTCTGTTAGATACTCTGAGAGTTGCAAAGTTAACTATAGCACCTAAGTTCCTCAAACTTATAGTCCATGATTTTTGCCTTTGAGCATATTGAGTAGTTGGTTTGGGGCAAAGCTGGAGCTTTTCTGCATCTGGGATCTTGGGAGCTGAGCATGGGCATATGGAAGGAAGAGAAAACAAAAGCGGTAGCCTCCACAAGGGAGACCTTGAGATCTAGGGGGAAGTCCAAAGATCAAGTCCATACTTCCAGGCAGAGATCAATAGTTGTGCCCAAAGTAAAGAGCCAGCTACTGTGGACTATAAGCTGCAGTAAAAAGATTCAGAGTGTGGGCCTCAAGAGATTCCTTGAGGTAATGGTCAGGTAAAGGTAACAGTAAGGGAGAATATTTCAGAGAGCCTAAAACAGAATTGTAGGTGGGAGGAGTATTATAAAGGGTTCTGAGTTGGCTTAGACAAAATGTTACTACTCCAGCCCAAGCTTTAATGTCATGGAAGTGACTCAGCTGTTCCTTATATAAATTTGGGACTTTGTGCACTCTGATGGCAGTTGAGTTTCTAGTAGGAATTGCAGTGACACATTTATTATTATTATTATTAGTGTGGTGATAAATTCTCCTGATGGTGTTGACAGCAGATCTGTGGCAGTGCTGGCCAACTCAGCCTCTTGTTTCTGAGCCCTTTCATCCAGTTTGATGGCCTTTTACTGAGGGTACGAGTTTTCATTATACTGTAGAGTTCATTAAGAGAGCAAGCCACAAACTCATTGCCAAAGGCTTGAGTAAAACCAGGGGGAAAACGCTGGAAGGCCATGAAAGTTCCAGGTATCTTCTCATCAATATTCAGAGAGGAGAGTTTGGGGCCAATGAAGGGTTAACTGCAGCTAATGGATCCCATGGCTGATGGGACCAAGTGGGAGATGTGTCCTGCTAGAATCCAAGACACCAATTGTTCTGGTTTCTTCTCCTTGTATCGTGAGATGCAGGCAAGGTTCTGAAAGGCCTGGTGTCCTTTGGTGCGAGGTAGTAACGGAGGCACTGGACATGGCACACATTTATAAAGTAAAGCAGAATCAAGTTTAAATCTTGAAAACAGAAGCCTTTTGCAAAACATGGAATGTCCACAAATACCATTCCAAGAAGAAAACACTTATAGGATAACTGTGATTGTAGTTGCTAGGTAAAAGGAATTTTTAATAGAATTAAATGGTAATGTATAAAATAAAGGAACAAGAAATAAGAACAATGACAAGAGAAGCTCTCACTAAAGGTGGTATTTAATAGGACACAGAAAGACGAGCAGGACCTAGATAGAAAATTGGAGTAAAGATACAGCATATTAGGAAGTGGTTAAATGTGATCTTACAAGAGAGGTACAAGAGTAAGTGAGACATGAGTTAGCGCGGGAACAGTGAGGGAGGAAGTTCGATGTGTGAGGCTGGATCAGACGTGAGTGCCTATGAAGTCAATCAGAATGAAGTTAGATTTGGGAAGGATATTTGCAAATCAGTAATTTAAAGGGTAAAAGTTGTGTTAGAAAAGGAGTAATCTGCTGCACCAGAAGGAGAAAGAGCTTGTCAGAATCCTGTGCAGAGATCCAAAGTGGAGCGATGGAAATGGATACAAAATGATGCACAGACATGCAGTTGTAACAAGCTGTGAAAAAACAACTCATGAGAAAAAAATGTATTATCTAGTGGCACGGTTATGGAAGGATATGTGAAACCTCATTGATTTAGACACTTATGATTTGCAAATGTTACTATATGCTAAGCCTTGTGCTACTCTTATTAAAAATAATAATAAGAATTTATCATGGCATGTTACCCTAAACACATCTAGAACTTTTTTTTCCTGTTACTGATAAGAAAGCTAAAGCCAATAAATATTAAGATATTAGTCCCAAAAATCAGAGATGTTTAGTGGCAGAGCTGAAACACCCAACTCTCCTAAATCCCAGTCTTCTTATTCTATTTATTTTGGCATCATTTATGCTAAAATAATGAAACTGAATCATGCATATCCTGGGTATGTTGGCAAAGTTGGGTATAGTCATCATGTTATTCCCCCAAAGTGCTTAAAGTAACTTGATGATGGTACATTTTGCAGAAGCATAGGCATTCAAATGCAACGCTGAAGTCATGAAGTCAACGTTGAGTTTCCACTCACAACAGAAGTGCAAAATGGTTCTCAGAAATTTGTAGACTATGCCCTGGGAAAAGTGGAGCCAAGAAATAAGATAATAGGCAGAGTGGAAGGAAGAAAACCAGTAGCATAGGACATCCCTCCTCCTGCTTTTGTGTTCAAACACAGTCTACAAGGCACAGCACATACACCTGACTCTGAACTTCAGATGAACTGGTTCTGAACCACAACAAACTTACTTACTCGTTACTGACCTTGGTGATATTAATTTCTTTGAGCATTTTTAAAAATTTTGTTTAATACATAAAGTGAGGACAATGATATACAACTTCAGAGAAGTGTGGTGAATATTACATTATGGCAAATCGAACCTAAATAATTTAGTATTTGGTGTGAAGAATAAATGGAGGCTACAACAATTGTTACTTCCTACAACAGTGTCTAGTATAGAGAGGGCTGTTGATTGAGGAAGAATGAAGGTGGGAGAGAGCTCCTCAGCAACTGTGTGTTGAATACATACATTTAATATACTAGGTTAAAAAAAGAGATATGCAAATAAAATAATCACACATTAATACTGGGAATTTAAAAATGTATCAACTTTTAAATGAAATATATTCATGAGGCAGATCTATTTTGATAGAGAATGGATATAAGCCCCATTGATTATATCTTAAAGTTTAACAACTTTACAAAATAAATGAAAAGGAAGGAAAAGAAAGAAAAATAAAAGATAAAGGAAGAAAAGGAAACGAAGAGAAGAGAAAAGGAAAGAAAAAATGAAATAAAAAGAAAGGCAGGAATGATAAATATGCAAAAGAACCTACTAGTAGCTGAAGGCAGAATTGGTAATTGCTAGGCTACTTAAATCCTAAGTGTCTAGTCAAAGAGGCTGTGAATTAGCACTGTTGTAATTATTAAAGTGAAAAAGCTACACAGAGTCTCTAAACTTTCCCTGAGGGTGTTTCTCCTGTTACTTATTCTTTGTGCCAAGACATCCAAAAACACACAGTTTAGTGCTTTGGCAACCACTATTACAATGTTTGAGTAAAATCCTGATTAACTGTGAATAGCTTGGAAGTGGCGGAGAAAGTGTAACACATACACACACACACATACAGCACTGTCACTTTCCTACTAAAAATCATTTCATATTGTTTTAAAGAAAATTGAGCAACATAGCCAACAAGCTGTTGCCATAGAAAACGTTTTGTATCTCTTCCTTGTCAACATTTATACCAAAACAATAGAGATTATCTTCTTGAAATATTTTCATTTTAGTCACTAATCTATATTCTATGATAATTAAATTTGGAAAGGTCTGAAGCATTTATCCCTCAATTTTGAAACATCACTTCAGACTGTAAAATCCTGCATGAAGATGGACTCTGCGAGCCGGCCAATTCACTCAATCTTCTGGGACTTGTTTACCCCACTTACTAAATGAAGAGGTTGGATCTTAGGATCTCTAGGATACCTTCAGGTTCCTGATATTTAATAACTCTCAAAATACATGCTATTTGTGTGTGCTCATGTTTTTCCTATAAGGGTACATGAGCCTAAATTCATAGAAAACTGTGTTTAAGGTAGCATATCAATTAGTTTGGATCATTCTTTTAGTGAACTAAATGCTAAAGTTTTCTTCTGACTTTCTAGGTTATATTTCTTCTCCTTTTTTTCCTTTATTTTATTTTATTTTTTTTTTTTTGGAGACGGAGTCTGGCTCTGTCACCCAGGCTGGAGTGCAGTGGCGCGATCTCAGCTCACTGCAAGCTCAGCCTCCCGGGTTCACGCCATTCTCCTGCCTCAGCCTCCCGAGTAGCTGGGACTACAGGTGCCCGCCACCAGGCCCGGCTAATTTTTTTTTTTTTTGTATTTTTAGTAGAGACGGGGTTTCACCGTGTTAGCCAGGATGGTCTCAAACTCCTGACCTCGTGATCTGCCCACCTCGGCCTCCCAAAGTGCTGGGATTACAGGCGTGAACCACCGCGCCCGGCCGATTATATTTCTTTAATATCAAAAGATATCAGATAATCTTGGCTTTCCACAATTATTTTAGGGTCAGTTACACCCCCCTCCCCAAGTATTCCTTACAGTTCTATTTTTATTTACCCCATGCCCCAAGTTACTAAGTCTTCCACTGTGATACCCTGTTCAGAACGGCCATGATCCCATCCCTACCACTGTCTTCTAATTATAGCTTTCACTGTCCCCTCCAAAACCATCCCTTTCTTACTATCCTTTGGTCTCCTTCTCTCTCAAAGCTTCTATTTCCCCAGTACAGCCTATGTTAACTAGGTGACCACAGAGGAGCAGACTAATTAAACCAATTTAAAATTTAAATGAGTGACACTTGACCTGGTTTATTTCAGTCAGGAAAATCTGCATGTTGTAAAAGCCGCAGTTATCTTTAACTTCTGGATTCATTCATTAATTTATAGCCAGTATTTGGGGGGTTACAGCAGCCCTAAATCATAGCCAGTGACAGAGCTGCTAGGTGGCTTTAGACCAAGTCTAGGTTTATCTAGATAGGAAACTAGCTAAATTATCTCAGGGCTTTGGATCTAACCTTAGTTATAAGCAGAACCAACTGCATGATTGTGAGAACAGAACTGAAAGAATAATTTTGCATCTTTGTTTCTCTTCATTCTACCTGTGGGTGAATCACTCAATTTTGCATAAAATATGTAACATTTTGAGCCGTAACTTAGCACATGTACTGTTTTCATCTAAAAGTCTGACACCTGAAGATTACAAAAGTTAGCATTAAAAAGATACGAAATTTTAAAATGTTAATCACACAGAATTGCACACTGGAGGCCAAGTGGAGGATGCGTAGGTCAGTACTCGTATAGTTAGAAAGGATTCTTAAATTACTAATCAAACATGCCCAACGCTAGTGTTCTGTATTGTATGGAGTAATATCTAAATGAGAAAATAGCAAACTATGACATAATTTACTCTTTGTAGTATGTTTGATAAATCTGATGTATCAAAATTTACAGTGGCTGCAAATAAAGTATAGATCTAAATATTAACAGAAAAGAAATACAAGCACGTAAAGAATATGTTCCAGGCTGGGCGCAGTGGATCACGCCTGCAATCCCAGAACTTTGGGAGGCCGAGGTGGGTGGATCACGAGGTCAGGAGATGGAGACCATCCTGGCTAACACAGTGAAACCCCATCTCCACTAAAAATACAAAAAAATTAGCCAGGGATGGTGGTGAGCACCTGTAGTCCCAACTACTCTGTAGGCTGAGGCAGGACAATGGCGTGAACCCAGGAGGCGGAGCTTGTAGTGAGCCACGATCTTGCCACTGCACCTGGGCAACAGAGTGAGACTCCGTCTCAAAAAAAAAAAAAAATGTTCCAGTAGTTTATGAAATAAGATAAAATACAAGCAACCTAAAGGTATTCGATGCTGCTACACTACATTCAGTGAGAGAAAGGACATTCTCATAGGTAGGAGGAAGGATTAAACTTGGCAATCTTGAAATCTCTACAATGTGGTTCTTTTAGTTCTAAAATTGGAGGCTTCTAAAATTTATGAAAGAATGGAAAGAATAAGAACTCCCTATGTTGGAAAGTAAAAATAAATAAAATGAATAGCAAAGAAAAACCATGAGAATGCACCCAATATTGCAAATAACAAAAGAGGGAAGAGCCAAAGGACTTCTTACATATAAATACATATTCTAGTGTTACAAATAGAATAGTTCAAATATTATTTTTATCAGAAGACATCGGGAAGTCAACCTTTCGATTTGTCAGCTTGTTTTTTCATAGCTTGACATGCGAAGAGAAATCCAGTACCAACTAAACTAGAAGTAAACACTAAGAATTTGAGGCATTCTTTAAAAGTAATTGTATAACAGCTGGACTGGTTCGATTTGGCTTTTACTGTTGTTTTTTCAGTTATAAGAGCAAATGAGTTGAACACCCAAAGAAGAAAATACATCACATAATGGGAACCAATCATAAGAAAACGTCAACCTGTAGAGATTTGTGTGTTTGAACAAGCTGACAATAGTCTGTTTTTTTTTTTTTTTTTTTTTTCTTCGTATTGTATCTCTTGCCTGGAATACAGAGCCTTTGTTGATGCCTGAAATTTTTAAGAACCATGAAGAAATTGAATGTTATCCCAGAATTTCTTATACTAAATCAATACAGCAAAAGAACTTAGTCAAGCAAAACAGGCTCTTTGGGAGGCCCCGCTGCCCTTCAATACTGTCCAGATGTACAATTCAGGAAATGCTGTAGACATTAGAGTCATTCAAAATTTACAACCCCTGAATAGGAAGCATGAAAGGACTGCAGAGTGGAAACAAAGAATGACGCATGTTGAGCAAAAGGGGCTGGAGTGAAAGACAGCAGAATCCATGGCAAGGACAGAGAGCAGAATGGATCTCTAACCCTCTCAGGCAAAACTGGACTAAACCTGTCTCTATTCAAAGCAACCATTCTGGCCGGGCGCGGTGGCTCAAGCCTGTAATCCCAGCACTTTGGGAGGCCAAGACGGGTGGATCACGAGGTCAGGAGTTCGAGACCATCCTGGCTAACATGGTGAAACCCCGTCTCTACTAAAAAATACAAAAAAGCTAGCCGGGCGAGGTGGTGGGCGCCTGTAGTCCCAGCTACTCGGGAGGCTGAGGCAGGAGAATGGCGGGAACCCGGGAGGCCGAGCTTGCAGTGAGCTGAGATCCGGCCACTGCACTCCAGCCCGGGCGACAGAGCAAGGCTCTGCCTCAAAAACAAAAACAAAAACAAAAACAAAAACAAAAACAAAGCAACCATTCTGTCCCTACTGCCTCCTGGCTGCTTGTCTTCCCTGACCCCTTCTGAAGGCATGAAGCCACCTGTGGCTATAGCTACAGGCACAAAACCTTCTTTCAATTGGTGTATTATTTTAAATAGTAAGTTATAAGAATACCAAAAGACAGTCTTTC
>NC_045441.1:134880656-135055932 GCF_002776525.5 Piliocolobus tephrosceles | reverse complement strand
CCAAGTGATCTCATTGTTCAGTTCCCACCTATGAGTGAGAACATGCGGTGTTTGATTTTCTGTTCTTGTGATAGTTTGCTAAGAATGATGGTTTCCAGCTGTATCCATGTCCCTACAAAGGACGCAAACTCATCCTTTTTTATGGCTGCATAATATTCCATGGTGTATATGTGCCACATTTTCTTAATCCAGTCTGTCACAGATGGACATTTGGGTTGATTCCAAGTCTTTGCTATTGTGAATAGTGCCGCAATAAACATACGTGTGCATGTGTCTTTATAGCAGCATGATTTATAATCCTTTGGGTATATATACCCAGTAGTGGGATGGCTGGGTCATATGGTACATGTAGTTCTAGATCCTTGAGGAATTGCCATACTGTTTTCCATAATGGTTGAACTAGTTTACAATCCCACCAACAGTGTAAAAGTGTTCCTATTTCTCCACATCCTCTCCAGCACCTGTTGTTTCCTGACTTTTTAATGATTGCCATTCTAACTGGTGTGAGATGGTATCTCATTGTGGTTTTGATTTCCATTTCTCTGATGGCCAGTGATGATGAGCATTTTTTCATGTGTCTGTTGGCTGTATGAATGTCTTCTTCTGAGAAATGTCTGTTCATATCCTTTGCCCACTTTTTGATGGGGTTGTTTGTTTTTTTCTTGTAAATTTGTTTGAGTTCTTTGTAGGTTCTGGATATTAGCCCTTTGTCAGATGAGTAGATTGCAAAAATTTTTTCCCATTCTGTAGGTTGCCTGTTCACTCTGATGGTAGTTTCTTTTGCTGTGCAGAAGCTCGTTAGTTTAATTAGATCCCATTTGTCAATTTCGGCTTTTGCTGCCGTTGCTTTTCGTGTTTTAGACATGAAGTCCTTGCCCATGCCTATGTCCTGAATGGTACTACCTAGGTTTTCTTCTAGGGTTTTTATGGTATTAGGTCTAACATTTAAGTCTCTAATCCATCTTGAATTAATTTTCATATAAGGAGTAAGGAAAGGATCCAGTTTCAGCTTTCTACTTACGGCTAGCCAATTTTCCCAGCACCATTTATTAAATAGGGAATCCTTTCCCCATTTCTTGTTCCTCTCAGGTTTGTCAAAGATCAGATGGCTGTAGATGTGTGGTATTATTTCTGAGGACTCTGTTCTGTTCCATTGGTCTATATCTCTGTTTTGGTACCAGTACCATGCTGTTTTGGTTACTGTAGCCTTGTAGTATAGTTTGAAGTCAGGTAGCGTGATGCCTCCAGCTTTGTTCTTTTGACTTGGGATTGTCTTGGCAATGAGGGCTCTTTTTTGGTTCCATATGAACTTTAAAGCCGTTTTTTCCCATTCTGTGAAGAAACTCATTGGTAGCTTGATGGGGATGGCATTGAATCTATAAATAACCTTGGGCAGTATGGCCATTTTCACGATATTGATTCTTCCTATCCATGAGCATGGTATGTTCTTCCATTTGTTTGTGTCCTCTTTGATTTCACTGAGCAGTGGTTTGTAGTTCTCCTTGAAGAGGTCCTTTACATCCCTTATAAGTTGGATTCCTAGGTATTTTATTCTCTTTGAAACAATTGTGAATGGAAGTTCATTCATGATTTGGCTCTCTGTTTGTCTGTTACTGGTGCATAAGAATGCTTGTGATTTTTGCACATTAATTTTGTATCCTGAGACTTTGCTGAAGTTGCTTATCAGCTTAAGGAGATTTTGGGCTGAGACAATGGGGTTTTCTAAATATACAATCATGTCATCTGCAAACAGGGACAATTTGACTTCTTCTTTTCCTGACTGGATACCCTTTATTTCTTTCTCTTGCCTGATTGCCCTAGCCAGAACTTCCAACACTATGTTAAATACGAGTGGTGAGAGAGGGCATCCCTGTCTTGTGCCAGTTTTCAAAGGGAATTTTTCCAGTTTTTGCCCATTCAGTATGATATTGGCTGTGGGTTTGTCATAAATAGCTCTTATTATTTTGAGGTATGTTCCATCAATACCAAATTTATTGAGCGTTTTTAGCATGAAGCACTGTTGAATTTTGTCAAAAGCCTTTTCTGCATCTATTGAGATAATCACGTGGTTCTTGTCTTTGGTTCTGTTTATATGCTGGATTACGTTTATTGATTTGCAAATGTTGAACCAGCCTTGCATCTCAGGGATGAAGCCCACTTGATCATGATGGATAAGCTTTTTGATGTGCTGCTGAATCCGGTTTGCCAGTATTTTATTGAGGATTTTTGCATCGATGTTCATCAGGGATATTGGTCTAAAATTCTCTTTTTTTGTTGTGTCTCTGCCAGGCTTTGGTATCAGGATGATGTTGGCCTCATAAAATGAGTTAGGGAGGATTCCCTCTTTTTCTATTGATTGGAATAGTTTCAGAAGGAATGGTACCAGCTCCTCCTTGTACCTCTGGTAGAATTCAGCTGTGAATCCATCTGGTCCTGGCCTTTTTTTGGTTGGTAGGCTATTAATTATTGCCTCAATTTCAGAGCCTGCTATTGGTCTATTCAGGGATTCAACTTCTTCCTGGTTTAGTCTTGGAAGAGTGTAAGTGTCCAGGAAATTATCCATTTCTTCTAGATTTTCTAGTTGATTTGCGTAGAGGTGTTTATAGTATTCTCTGATGGTAGTTTGTATTTCTGTGGGGTCGGTGGTGATATCCCCTTTATCATTTTTTATTGCGTCTATTTGATTCTTCTCTCTTTTCTTCTTTATTAGTCTTGCTAGTGGTCTGTCAATTTTGTTGATCTTTTCAAAAAACCAACTTCTGGATTCATTGATTTTTTGGAGGGTTATTTGTGTCTCTGTCTCCTTCAGTTCTTCTCTGATCTTAGTTATTTCTTGCCTTCTGCTAGCTTTTGAATGTGTTTGCTCTTGCTTCTCCAGTCTTTTAATTGTGATGTTAGAGTGTCAATTTTAGATCTTTTCAGCTTTCTCTTGTGGGCATTTAGTGCTATAAATTTCCCTCTACACACTGCTTTAAATGTGTCCCAGAGATTCTGGTATGTTGTATCTTTGTTCTCATTGGTTTCAAAGAACATCTTTATTTCTGCCTTCATTTCATTATGTACCCAGTAGTCATTCAGGAGCAGGTTGTTCAGTTTCCATGTAGTTGAGCGGTTTTGATTGATTTTCTTAGTCCTGAGTTCTAGTTTGATTGCACTGTGGTCTGAGAGACAGTTTGTTATAATTTCTGTTCTTTTACATTTGCTAAGGAGTGCTTTACTTCCAATTATGTGGTCAATTTTGGAATAAGTGTGATGTGGTGCTGAGAAGAATGTATATTCTGTTGACTTGGGGTGGAGAGTTCTATAGATGTCTATTAGGTCCGCTTGGTGCAGAGATGAGTTCAATTCCTGGATATCCTTGTTAACTTTCTGTCTCGTTGATCTGTCTAATGTTGACAGTGGAGTGTTGAAGTCTCCCATTATTATTGTATGGGAGTCTAAGTCTCTTTGTAAGTCTCTAAGGACTTACTTTATGAATTTGGGTGCTCCTGTATTGAGTGCATATATATTTAGGATAGTTAGCTCTTCCTGTTGAATTGATCCCTTTACCATTATGTAATGGCCTTCTTTGTCTCTTTTGATCTTTGATGGTTTAAAGTCTATTTTATCAGAGACTAGGATTGCAACCCCTGCTTTTTTTTGTTCTCCATTTGCTTGGTAGATCTTCCTCCATCCCTTTATTCTGAGCCTATGTATGTCTCTGCATATGAGATGGGTCTCCTGAATACAGCAGACTGATGGGTCTTGACTCTTTATCCAGTTTGCCAGTCTGTGTCTTTTAATTGGAGCATTTAGTCCATTTACATTTAAGGTTAATATTGTTATGTGTGAACTTGATCCTGCCATTATGATATTAACTGGTTATTTTGCTCATTAGTTGATGCAGTTTCTTCCTAGCCTCGATGGTCTTTACATTTTGGCATGTTTTTGCAATGGCTGGTACCGATTGTTCCTTTCCATGTTTAGGGCTTCCTTCAGGGTCTCTTGTAAGGCAGGCCTGGTGGTAACAAAATCTCTAAGCATTTGCTTATCTGTAAAGGATTTTGTTTCTCCTTCACTTATGAAACTTAGTTTGGCTGGATATGAAATTCTGGGTTTAAAATTCTTTTCTTTAAGAATGTTGAATATTGGCCCCCACTCTCTTCTGGCTTGTAGAGTTTCTGCTGAGAGGTCTGCTGTTAGTCTGATGGGCTTCCCTTTGTGGGTAACCCGACCTTTCTCTCTGGCTGCCCTTAAGATTTTTTCCTTCATTTCAACTTTGGTGAATCTGGCAATTATGTGTCTTGGAGTTGCTCTTCTTGAGGAGTATCTTTGTGGTGTTCTCTGTATTTCCTGAATTTGAATGTTGGCCTGCCCTGCTAGGTTGGGGAAGTTCTCCTGGATGATATCCTGAAGAGTGTTTTCCAACTTGGTTCCACTTTCCCCCTCACTTTCAGGCACCCCAATCAGACGTAGATTTGGTCTTTTTACATAATCCCATACTTCTTGCAGGCTTTGTTCATTTCTTTTTCTTCTTTTTTCCTTTGGTTTCTCTTCTCGCTTCATTTCATTCATTTGATCCTCAATCGCTGATACTCTTTCTTCCAGTTGATCGAGTCCATTACTGAAGATTGTGCATCTGTCATGTATTTCTCGTGTCATGGTTTTTATCTCTGTCATTTCATTTATGACCTTCTCTGCATTATTTATTCTAGCTATCAATTCTTCCACTCTTTTTTCAAGATTTTTAGTTTCTTTGCGCTGGGTATGTAATTCCTCCTTTAGCTCTGAGAAGTTTGATGGACTGAAGCCTTCTTCTCTCATCTCGTCAAAGTCATTCTCTGACCAGCTTTGATCCATTGCTGGCAATGAGCTGCGCTCCTTTGCAGGGGGATATGCGGTCTTATTTTTTGAATTTTCAGCTTTTCTGCCCTGCTTTTTCCCCAATTTGTGGTTTTATCTACCTCTGGTCTTTGATGATGGTGATGTACTGATGGGGTTTTGGTATAGGTGTTCTTCCTGTTTGATAGTTTTCCTTCTAATAGTCAGGACCCTCAGCTGTAGGTCTGTTGGAGATTGCTTGAGGTCCACTCCAGACGCTGTTTGCCTGGGTATCAGCAGCAGAGGTTGCAGAGGATAGAATATTGCTGAACAGCGAGTGTACCTGTCTGATTCTTACTTTGGAAGCTTCCTCTCAGGGGTGTACTCCACCCTGTGAGGTGTGGGGTGTCAGACTGCCCCTAGTGGGGGATGTCTCCCAGTTAGGCTACTCAGGGGTCAGGGACCCACTTGAGCAGACAGTCTGTCCATTCTCAGATTTCAACCTCCGTGTTGGGAGCTCCACTGCGCTCTTCAAAGCTGTCAGACAGAGTCGTTTGCGTCTGCACAGGGTTCTGCTGCTCTTGTTGTTGTTGTTGTTTAGCTGTGCCCTGTCCCCAGAGGTGGATTCTCAGTTGAAAATGCAGAAATCACCGGTCTTCTGTGTTGCTCGCGCTGGGAGTTGGAGACTGGAGCTGTTCCTATTCGGCCATCTTGCTCCGCCCCCATCTGTATCATTTCTATCTGAATCTCCAGCACCTAAAACAGTGCTGGGTGCATAGTAGGTTTCCCACATATTTGAATAACAAAATGAGTCAGAGATGCACTGAAACAGAATTCAGCTTCATGGAGAATTTCTGATTCCCAGGGAAGTGGATATTCTGATTTTTATCCTGTTTATGATAAGCTGAATTTCCTTTGCCTGGCTTTCCAAAGGATGTCCAAATTCTCTGTCAATTTTTATTTCAATAAAAAATTACGGCCAAAATCATTTCCCCTAGTACTCTTGATCTTCTGGAAGCTAAATTATTTTTCTTCCTTTTAACCTCCTTTATGCCTCCAGTCCCTAAGCTTAATTAACTTGCATTTTTCTAAAGGAACTGAGAGGCAATATGATCCATAGACAAAAAAGGGAATTATTTGCTCTCTTTTCCCCCCAATTATCAAATTATCAAACATGAGTCTTCAACACTTAGAAGTTTGAAATCAGACTTATAATTTTTGTCCCTCAATATGCCATACCTACAGGGCATTATGAGGACCAACTCATTATTTAGGGCAGAAATAATTTCTTAACTAGTACTTTTGTTTATTCTGACATGTAAAGGAAGAAATTTAAATGTGTTTCTAAAGTATGTACTTCCATTTATTGTATATGTAAATTTCCCCAAGGGTAGCAATAACTGTAGATGTGGAAAGTGAGAAACAGCACTAACATAATGTGAGTCTCTTTTCATTTTTCTGTACTTTCCATAGCTCCCACTAGGGACATAAGCCAAGGCCACTAAATATTTGACAACTGTAATCCTGCAATAGGGTTACGGCCAGTGATGCAACAATAGAAAAATAAGAGAGAAAGAAAGAAAAACAGACAGGGATATTGGAAAGAATGGAGTGAGGAGGGAAGAGAGAGACAGACAAACAAATAGCAATTGTAATATTATAGAGGAAAATCCAAACTTAGAACTAAAAGATGTGTATGTGAAAAAGAAAAAGCACATAAAGACTAAGAATATGTTTATTCATATAAATTGAATAATACTAACTTAGTCATTGCATTTTATCCAGAAAGTCTCTAAAGTTTTCTTAATGGTTTTCAGTCATCCACAATCATTAAGATTCTATGTAGAATCTAAATTAATGGTAACCATGTAATCATAGGTGAGAGCTACAAAGATTACACTCTTCTGATACCAGGTTCACGTAATATATCTTTGCCCATCATACTGAGATGGATCATTAACGGTTAATTTCACTCCCAGCCCCACCTTAACCATTCTCTTACAATATGGCCTTGTTAAAGGATGTATTAGACAGAACCAGAAGCCTAAACACAGAGCTTTCATCCTTCACTTCCTCAAAGAATATCTTGCAGTGGCTTCAAAACTGCCTCTTAGCCTTCTTGCCTGGTCACCATGTGCTTCTGTCACTACTTTACATTTTTCACATTTATTTTTTAAGGATTCACAATATCAGCTTCCTTATCGATTCAAATTAAAATGCATTTTATATTCCCCAAGGTGACTCTGCCTCTGGGGATCCATTACCATTATTGCTACTGACCAGATGATCTACCCATTTCTTCGTTAACAATCTGGATACTTTCCATCCTCTAACAGCTGCTTTCAGCCCACAGCTTGGTGCCTAAAATAGAATAAATTCATGTTGAATGTATAAGGAATGAATGAATGAGTCAAACAACGTCTGTGAAACCTGTGCTCCATGTAATCCTGGATTTACAACCTTATGAGGAAATTTTAGCAATGAATGGGAAAACTGGGGCATCTGTGAAGTATTGTATTATTTGTCCAGGAAATACGTAATTTATTGTTTATTTCCTCCTTTGGCTGCTTTCTTTATAGTGTTTGTTTGTTTGTTTGTTTGAGATGAGTCTCACTCTGTCACCTGGGCTGGAGTGCAGTGGAGTGATCTCGGCTCACTGCAACCTCTGGCTCCCAGGTTAAGGCAATTCTGTCTGCCTCAGCCTCCCGAGTAGCTAGTATTTCAGCTTCCCGCCACCACCCCAGCTAATTTTTGTATTTTTAGTAGAGATAGGGTTTCGCCATATTGGCCAGGCTGGTCTTGAACTCCTGATCTCGGGTGATCCGCCAGCCTCAGTCTCCCAAAATGCTGGGATTACAGGCATGAGTCACCGCACCCAGCCTATAGTAAAATCAGCAAAATTCATATAAAACTGTAGGCTGTGTGTGGTTGCTCACGCTGGTAATCCCAACATTTTGGGAGGCCGACGTGGGTGGATCGCTTGAGGTCAGGTGTTCAAGACCACCCTGCCAATATAGCGAAACTCTGTTTCTACTAAAAGTACACAAATATGCCGGGCATGGCCATTGCTCCTGGCCTATAGTTTTAAATGAATTTTGTTGGCAGGAATCAAGTTACTAAGCCCAAAAAAATGGAGTTCATGGAGAATCTTACATTTCTTATTATGGATATTCTGTTCTTGTGGGTTTCCTTTTTTTTTTTTTTTTTTTTTTTTAGACAGCATCTTACTCTGTCACCTAGGCTAGAGTCCAATGGCAGGATTACAGCTCACTGCATCCTCCCCTGGGCTCAATGCAATCCTCCTGCCTCAGCTTCCTGAAGAGCTGGGACTACAGGTGTGCACAACCATCTCTGGTTATTATTTTTATTTTTTGTAGAGATAGGGTATCACTGTTGCCCAGGCTGGTCTTGAACTCCTAGCTTCAAATGATCCTCTCATCTCAGCTTCCTTAAGCATTGAAATTTCAGGCTTGAGCCACAGCTCCTGGATTTATTGTGGATATTCTTGATTGAGACATTTAGTCATTCAGAGCTATGCACTGGTAATAGCTACTGCTTGAGCACACTTTTATCCGCAAATAGATTACATGCTACTTCAAGTCAAGAGTTTCATCACCTGTTTTCAACTAACGCATGCTTAGTATATTTGTGTGTACGGCATTCTTTCAGGATCTCTATATGATATACTATACAGTACTGAGCAATTTTTAGAGTCCCAGTTCTCACAGAAATTATTGTTCTGTAAAGAAAATAAATATAACAACTATTACAAAAATAAGTTATATAATTACAGAAGTGATAGAAACTTTAAGGGGCAATTAAATTTGTCAAAGAGGTAAGAAAATATATGGCATGTAGCATCACAGATTTGAATTTAACCTTATACTCTAAAATATGCATGTATATTTATTATGCTATAAACTATACAACCAAGATATAAATGGGGGGGTAGGGGTGGGGATTATTTGAGGAAGCAGATAGCGTTACATCAGTTTATTTTCTAAATGGTCAATGTTTATAGCAAACAAACTGGAAAATTCAATTATTAAAAATACTTGGAGAAAATTAAAACAAGATACATATAATAAATACACTATTGTAAACTTCAAAAAGTATATTATTCAATCCTTAATATGAGATTAGATAAAAACATAAATTTACTCTAATAATGTATAATAAGATAAAGAGGCTTAAAGTAACTGAACAAAATTAAAACTAAATACAAAGTTCTCTGCACTTAATTTTAATTCATTAAAAATGTCAACTTTTTAATTTTTTATCCTTTGAGCATATGTGCTTCTACTCATTCTGTTGAGGAGATTTGAACATTTAGAATCTTGTGAAAGCAAATAGGATTGTATCAATGTTTCCTGATGTTAATAGGAATTTTAAGGGATTAAAACAAAATAAAATTTTTATTAGGGAAAAAAAAACACACACACACACACAGCTGAAGAAAACCAGACTAAGCAGGTTTTAGTACTTCAGGACCTGTCAGATTCATTGGTAAATATCATAGAGCTTCTTTGGACCAAAGACTCAGCATTTTCCAGATCTACCAGACCATGATCTTCCCTTGCAGAGTAACTTGCATGTCTGTACTCCAAAGAAAACGCATTGGAAAACACTAAGGAAGAGTTTTTAAAATGAGAGTTCTGAAAGAGCTCACTCATTTCTAGCAAATGTTAATGCTATACTACACATGGTTGCTAATTAATTACAAGATTCCTCCAGTTCTCCACAGAGAAATGAAAATACATAATGATCAGAACTTAATTATTGAAGATCTAGTGATGTGGTAACTGAATGGTTCCAAAGGCAATGCCCTCATTCAAATCATAGTCAGAATTGTTAATCTGAGAAATATGAAAACAAGAAAGACGAGAGAAAAACCGGGAATTTTGTGGTCAAAAAGGAGAATAAATTCAATAAAATTTTTGGAACGTAGAGAAATCTAGACCGCTAAGGAGGCTGTGCAGTGTATGTTCAAACAAGAATTTCTCAACCTTGGTACTATTGATATGCTGGACTGGAAAATTCTGTGCTGTGGGGGCGGTCATGTACACAGTAGGATATTGAGCAGTATCCCTGGCCTCCACCCACTAGATGCCAGCAGCATCACTCTCCCTGGAGTTGTGACAACAAAACATTTCTCCAAATATTGCCGGATGTTTCCTGGGAGGCAAACTACCCCAGCTTTGAGCTATTTGGTTAAAAAGAAGAAATAGGTATTTTCAGAAGCCAATTATAAGAAATACAAGGATGGTAGGTGAAAAAGAAAACCTAAGAAATAACATGAGCTGGTAACAAAAAAAGAAAAAACTTCCAGAGTAAATATTATATTTTAAATCGTAAGCAAAAAAAAAAAAAAAAAAAAAAAAAAATTAAAAGCATTTTTTAAAAGAATTTGTAGAAGAAATAAAGGGACAAAGCAAGCTTGTAATTTTTTGAAATTTTTACAATGTTTTAAATTTCAATAATATAATTTATTTAGTCTCTAATTTTTAGTTGAATTAATGACATGAAATAGATTCAGTATTCAAGGTGAATATAATTTTAATTGATTTAAACTTTGTTACCTCTGTAGCACTATTTAAGATATCAACACATCATTTAAAAATACATGTTTATTTCAATATTTTTAAAATTTTATTAAATTTACTCATTATATATGTTTTATAATATTGTTTCCAGAGCACTTAAGAAAACATATCTTTTCTCTTATATGTTAATAGAAATTTTAAGAAAATTCCCAAACTGGTGTTGATGCATGATGAAAAAGGAAACAGGCCAATTTGTGTTTTTGATTCCAAAGAGTTAGAATTTATAAAACACGTGCTCATAGCTTTCCAGAAAATATTACTTGAGTTAATTGAAACAAATCTTGAACCTACAATGATTTTAATTGAGTTAGATTTTAAAAATGACAAATGGAAAATTGTTTAGCTATTTAAAATACTTTGCTTTTTTTTAACCTGCTTGTATGTATATTTGTCATATGTAATTCATTTGGGTGCTTCCCTCTTTCAGCACCTCTACATAACCAATATAAAAGAAATAGGCTCAATCAAAGAAATACAATTAAATCTACAAAAACTACCAAAGGCAATAATTACCTAACTATACTATGAAATATTGTTTTGTCTCAAATATATTTTTTTCTCCTTAGTTCTTGTTTGCCTAGAGAGGTTATTTAAAGCTAAGAAGGATTACTGTTTGTCCATTGATAATCAATCAGGAAAAATTTTAATGGAAAACTCTACTCAATATAGCAGAATATAATGAAAAAACAAACAAACAAATCCAGAAAGCTGTTCCCTTGCTAAGCGAATATCCACACCTATGAATAACTCTTATTTATTTATTTATTTATTTATTTATTTATTTTTAGACAGAGTCTCACTCTGTTGCCCAGGGTGGTGTGCAACGGTGCAATCTCGGCTCACTGCAACCTCCGCCTCCCAGGTTCATGCGATCCTCCTCCCTGAGCCTCCTGAGTAGCCTGGGATTACAGGCACCCAATACTATGTCCAGCTAATTTTTTGTAGTTTTAGTAGAAACAGGGTTTCACTACATTGGCCAGGCTGGTCCAGAACTCCGGACCTCGTGATCCGCCTGCCTAGGCCTCCCACAGTGCCAGGATTACAGGTGTGAGGCACCACGCCCAGCACTTATGAATCACTGTTAATCTCTTTACAAATTCTCTCTCGTCAGTTAGTTTTAAATGTTTGCATAGCTCTAAAAGTCATTCATATTTAACTCAACATAATCATATTCTTCTTCAATTTTTTAAAAATTAGTTTTCTTAATATTTTCATATTTTCTATGTTAACATATAACCACAAAAACCATATTTAAAAATATTAGTGGCAAGGTGCAGTGGCTTGCACCTGTAAAAATATTAGTGCTATTCAACATCTAACTTTTAATACACCAAGTATTTATCAACTATCAAAAAGATGAGTAACAACAAGTGTTGGCAAGCATGTGAAGAAAAGGGAACCCTTGTACCTTTTGGTTGGAACGGAAGTTGGTACAGTCATTATGGAAAACACCACAAAAGTTCATCAGAAATCTACAACTATTGGGCCTGGCACGGTGGCTAGTGCCTGTAATCCTAGCACTTTGGGAGGCCAAGACAAGCAGATCACCTGAGGTCAGGAGTTCGAGACGAGTCTGGCCAACATGGTGAAACACCATTCTACTAAAAATACAAAACTTAGCTGGGTGTGGTGGTGCACACCTGTGATCCCAGCTACTTGGAAGGCTGAGGCATGAGAATTGCTTGAACCTGGGAGGCAGAGGTTGCAGTGAGACGAGATGGCACCACTGCACTCCAGCCCGGGCAACAGAGTGAGACCCCGTATCAGAGGAAAAAAAAAAAAAGAGAAAGAAAAGAAAAGAAATCTAGATCCTGCAATCCTACTTTTGGGTATATATCCAAAGGAAATGAAATCAATATCTTGAAGTGATACCTGCATTGCTATATTCATTGCAGCATTATTCACAGTAGCTAAGATATGGAAACAAACTAGGTACCTATCCATGAATAAATGAATAAAGAAACTGATATATCTAATAAAATATTATTCAATCATAAAAGAGAAGGAAATCTTGCCGTTTACAACAACATGGATGAACCTGGAAGACATTATGTTAAATGAAATAAACCAGACATGGAAAGACAAATATTATGTGATTTCTCTGATATGTGAAATCTAAAAATAAACCAAAACCATATCACAGCAACAGAAGAAGGGTGGCTGTCAGGCGATCAGAGGTATGGGAAATGGAGAAATGTTTTAAGATGAGTAAGTTCTGGGAATCAAATGTACAACATGGTACCTATAGATAATTCTAATATACTGTATACTTGAAATTTGCTAAGAGAGTAGATCTTAAGTGTTCTAATCACAAAAAATAAGGTAACTATGTGAGATAACCGATGTGTTAGCTTGATTGTGATAATAATTTCACAATGTATATTTGCATCAAATCATCACATTATGCCTTCAATATATACATTTTTCATTTCTCAATTTTATCTCCTAAAGCTTTAATAATATTTATCAAGCACTTACTATGTGTCAGGTACTACTTTAGATTCTTGACATACGTCAGTGGAAAAAGGAGATAAATATCCCTAATATGTGGCTTACATTCTAATAGCAGAGATAGTAGGTAAAATGTACAAATAAATTGGGTAAGTTAGAATGATATCTGGAAAAGAAAATATGGAGGAGAGAAAAGTGCTTGGTTGGGTTGCATTTTTAAATAGGATAGTGGAACAGAGAGCAGAAAGTGAAAGTTGAACAGATAGCAGAAAGTGGCAAAGGTGCTGCTAATGAGGATATCTGGAAGATAAAAGAGCCAGTGCAAAGGTCCTGAGGTTCAAATATGGCAGTATGTACAAAAGCTTGGAAAAAGGCCACTGTGGCTGCAGCTGAGTGAGCAGGAGGGAGAATAGTAGGTAATGTGGGAAGAGGTAATATAGGCATTTTGTGGAAGTCACTTTAAAGACTCTGGTTTGTATCCTGAGTGAAATGGACAGCCATTTCAGGGTTTTGAGCAGAGGAGTAACTAACATAATTTGACTTTTACTTAAGGGGTCATTCTGGCTGCTTCATTGAAAATAGTTCTTGGGTAAAAGCTAGAAGCTGGTAAACCATTGGGTAGGTCATTGCAGTAATTCAGGTTTGAAATGATAATGAATTGAAAGGGGTGAGAAAGTGGATGCAGGGAGAAGTGTTTGAACTCTAGATGTATTTTTAGGTAGCGTTAACAGGACTTTCAAGTAAATGTGAGCAGGAGAGAAGAGTCAAATAAGACCTCATGTTCTTGGACTGAACAACTGGGGAAAAAGAGAATGGCTACAATCTGTAGTAGAGAAAGCTAAGAATGGTATATACAGGGGCAGGGTGGGGAAGATCTCTTTCTACATATAGAAAAAATAACAAATAATGGGAGTCTCTGTCCTTATGTTATCTATAGGATAGGGAATTTCAAATCTGTGCACCCATACAGATATGAATTGTGAGCATACATTTCCAATATTATATTAAATTTTCCTTCCTATATAATACATGACTGTGATGGTTAACATTGAGTGTCAACATGATTGGGCTGAAGAAGGCAGAGTATTGTTTCTGGGTGTGTCTGTTGCCAAAGGAGATTAAGATTTAAGTCAGTGGACTGGGATAGGCAGACCCACCCTCAGCCTGGGTGGGCACCATCTAATTAGCTGCCAGCACAGCCATAAGAAAGCAGACAGAAGAAGGTGGAAGGAGCTGACTTGCTGACTCTTCCAGCCTTCATTTTTCTCCCCATACTGGATTCTTCCTGCCCTCGAACATCAGTCTCCAAGTTCTTCAGCTTTTCGACTCCTGGACTGAAACACCAGTGGTTTGCCAGGGGATCTCGGGCCTTCAGCCACAGACTGAAGGCTGCACTGTCGGCTTCCCTACTTTTGAGGTTTTGGGACTGGTAATTGCTTCCTTGCCTCTCAGCTTACAGATGGCCTATGGTGAGACTTCGCCTTGTGATCGCGTGAGTCAATATTCCATAGACTCTCCTTCATGTATACATCTATACTATTAGTTCTGTCCCTCTGGAGAACCCTAATGCAATGACCAACTCAAATCTGCTGTGTCCAAATAAAAATTCAGTATCTTTCTCCTCAAACATATGCCTCTTTGAGTATTCCTTGTATCTTCGAAAAGGAACAACAAAGATGTAGTTGTACTAGGGGAAGATCAAGGCATTATTCTGAACTCCTTTTTATCTTAACCACACATTTTTAGATTCTTAAATAACTTTTGAGTTTATGTCCTCTTCATCCTTTTTGCTATAAATTAACCCTATAATATTTCTCACCTGAGCCAATGCAGGGCTCGTTAATACCTCAGCACACAACAGCTGAAATGCCATTAACAAAATTATTTTCTTCAACTTTCAGCTAAAGTATTGTGGCTGTCTGAAAGTCTTTCATATTCTCTCCAATTTGATTTGAGTCTCTTCTTCTGGGTTTCCACAACAGCTTAACATGGGTCCACTATAATATTTATATGACCAATGATGTGTGTCATTTATCTGTAAAATGTTTAATGTATAAGTACTTCATACTAGAGCTACTGGAATTCACCTGTATGATTTGTGGATTTGTGGTTTGGTTGCAGGGTATGTTGAAGAAAGTGAAGAGAAAAAAGTACTCGTTGGCTGGTAGTAAGACTTCTACAAAGTTCTTTCTCTTTGATTGAGTTGACAGAGCAACTGCTACGCACCCAGTTTTCGCTATCAATTAAAATTCCCCAGCTTCAGGTCTGGGAAGAAATTCTCCAAAGTGCCTGATTCTTTCCCCCTACATGTCAGGTGGCAAGCCTGCTTCATTCCATGTCTTTCATGTTACTCACATGTGGTTTCTGACTTATTAAATTTCTTACCATTTCACAGCTCTTGGACCAGATTTGAGCTTTCACTACCTGGCTTATGCTTTCAGAGCCCTTGGGTGCTCAAGCATTAAATCCCAATATCTTCCAAACCTTCTGTTTCTTCTACAGAAAGATTTGCTCCACTGTGACCACTTCTAACTTGATTCTGATCTTATTTAAGGTAAACAGAGTTAACAATACAAGCGATTTTGGCTGGAGGTAAGTATTCATAATACGAATTTTAAAAATGGCTTAAATGTTCATTCATTTCGAAGTTTATTTTCTAGTGAATAACTAGTGATTAATAACTAGTATGCAATTGTGTATATTGCTACATTTAAAAATTTTAAGTGTATTTCATTTGCATTATGATTTAGGTACTTTCATGAAGTTAGTATGAAACCTTACCGAATGTTATTACTGCTGAGTCTATAGAAAACAAATTCCAATTTCCAAACAAATTAGCTTTTGGAGTATAGTCCATTGGATGCTTAGCAATGGATTGATTAAAAATAGGGGAAATATGGCCAGGTGCAGTGGCTCATGCCTGTAATCCCAGTACTTTGGGAGGCCAAGGTGGGCAGATCACCTGAGGTCAGGAGTTCGAGACAGACTGACCAACATGGTGAAACCCTGTCCCTACTAAAAATACAAAAGTAGCTGGGCATGGTGGTGGGTGCCTGTAATCCCAGCTGCTTGGGAAGCTGAGGCAGGAGAACCACCTGAACACAGGAGATGGAGGCTGCAGTGAGCCAAGACTGTCCCACTGCACTTCAGCCTGGGCAACAAGAGTGAAACTCCGTCTCAAAAAAAAAAAAAAAACAAAAACAAAAAAAGAAACAGGGGTGGGGGAATGTAAGCCAAGGAAGTTGCTGAGTTGCTGCAACAAATAACAAAATAAACCTATAATTTATAATTATTTTAAATATTAGGTATTAGGTACATACTGTTTTGATTTTGTAAAATTGAACATGCAAATACACACAAGTGATTACTATGATACTGCAAGGAATAGAAGGGTTGATATACACCTAAAATACATGTTGGGAACTATTACGACCTAATGTATCTTTTATCATTATGCATTACACAAATGATGCTGCTAGGTCCAAAAGGAAAATATTTTATTTTTCATATTACAACCTGCCAACTTTTGTTTCATGCTATATCTATCTCACATAAAATTTTTATGTATTTACAAATATTTCCAACATTAATTCATTTTTATGACATAATAAAGTGGGGATTTTAATTGGAGACATATAGACAGATATAGATTTAGATACATATAAAATCTGGAAAAGCCATAGTGCAATTTAAATATTGCTGAAAAAGATTTCAATTTTTCAGTCAAAAATACTAATTGATAGACCGACTTGAAATGTTTAGCTTTTAATAATCAAGAGCAACACACTTGGATAACTTTTATAGCCTATTTTAGAATGTGCACAAATGTTTTAAAAAAGACAATTGCCATAAGAGTCTTTCAATAATATGCCTCCTTTCTTTGAATACGTTAAGACTCTTTGGTAGAAAACATATTCCATGATTCAAGCATGCCACCTTTTGGGAATATTGCTGATTCATAATACAATTATCAGAACTAATTTTAACTAAGAAAAACAGTTTCCTTTTTATTTGTGCTGAATTAAACATTGGAAACATTTTATTTTAAAAGCATGTCTTCTGTGCTTTACTGAACATTGACAAATTCTTTAAAAAATGTATTAGTAATAATATGTTATGCTTTTCCAAGATAACAAAGAAAGTTAAGAGAAGAAAAGTTTACCCAAATCACAGTAGATTTTTCTACTGCTTCACAGCTTAGAAGTTTAAAGATAATTATCATAGATTATAGTTCTGTAAGGGCACCATATTTTAATTCCAAACAATGTTCACAGAAACATATACAAAGAGCCAAAAAAACTATTTGGTAGATTACTTTATGTAGGGCTTTAACGTATGGTTGTTTCACACACACATCACACAAACTGCTTCTATTTTTAAACTCCTAATAACTTCCTGAACACTGGTCCCATCTGAAAGATTAGGAATATAAGCTTCAAAGAACTCCCAGAAAGATGAGATCTAAACACAAATTGTCTTTTTATGAAACATAGAGAAATGCAAGATGCATTTAAAATGTATGACACATCTTGTAAAACTATCTGAAAGGTAGCCTACTGGGAGTCATAAGAAAGAATCAATGTCCAAAGCCATGAAAAAGTAACTCAATGTTCATGCCTATGCAATAAAGCTGGGAAGAGACCACTTCTTAGTCAAATGAGAAGGAAACTGAGAACTGACCTATTGATGGCATTCAAGTTCATCAAGAGTTGTTATGAAGTTGCTGTTCAGGAAATGGAAATCTGCCCCTCTAATAAATGCCAAGGAGGTTGCTCCAACAACGTAACAAAATAAACTCTACAATTTATCCTAGAGAGCTGGTACATAACACAGGAACAACCAAATAACCACATAGGTACGTACCTACCTAAACACATACTGCCCTGCCTAAATAACTTTAAAAAGGAAAAAAAAAAAAAAAACAGTAATTCATTTCTTCAGGATCAACTTTTCTTGGAAGAAGTAGATGAGTGATACATGAGCAGAAAATGCCTACACTTAAGATTCTGTTTTTTGGTGTGTGTTTAATGAAGTCTTAGAACATATTTAATAGGGCAAATGTTACTGCATTTATCATAAGAGAAAGCAAACCTTGAAAAGCGAAAGTTATTCAAGGTATATACCTATAAGATGTCTGCAAAGTCCAACTGGAAATAAATGTTGACTCACCAATTTTAAGGAAGAATTCTTTAAACACTGAGAAACTTAGAAAACTTACCACTAATTCTACCTAACTTTAACATATGACAAAGAAGCAAATGTAATATCGACAGAACTGTGTGTACAGATTTTTATTTTCAGAGAAAGCACTTCTTGTCACAGGCTGGAGTAAAAGGAGATGAGGCTGAGATGCATTCTGAACCATCAGTCGAAAGAGAGCTGGGTCTGGAACACTTACTAAATTCTACCAAACACCAATTATAAACCTTCAAAAGAAAGGCATTCCTAAATAAAAACAATCTTGTGTAAACTTTGAACGATATCTTTCTTTTGTCTACCCTCTTCCTTACAAATACACTTAAAACTACCTTTCCCTTTTTTTTCTTTTCTTTTCTTTTCTCTTTTTTTTTAAGACGGAGTTTTGCTCTTGTCGCCCAGGCGGAAGTGCAGTGGCACGATATCAGCTCATTGTAACCTCCCCCTCCATGGTTGAAGAGATTCTCCTAACTTAGCCTCCCGAGTAGCCAGGATTATAGGCGTTAGTAGAGATGGGGTTTCACCATGTTGGCCAGGCTGGTCTTGAACTCCTGACCTCAGGTGATCTGCCCACCTCGGCCTCCCAAAGTGTTGGGATTACAGGTGTGAGCCACTGCGCCCCGCCGAGGCTTTCCTTTTAGATGATATTTTGAGAATTGATGAAGAATGTAACAAAGACAGAAAATTTTACACTAGAAAATTGTCACTGATTATTATGTACACTCAATTGCTTTAATGTTATTATTGAAGAAGAATACAGAAATGAAGATTCTCAAATGGCACTAAAAATTGCTTAGAATAATAAAGACCTAAGATCTAGATGTTTGGAAATTCCATTTCTGCTATCTGGCTCATAAAAAAAAAAAAGTTCACCTTATTTTATTTTTGATTATTTTAACCTAGGTTAGATTGAGGAATCATACATACTATTAAATATATTAACTTTTCAGCCAAAACACTTTGATTCACTTTCCAGTTTTACTTTTTGTTACTCACAACCTCTCTGTGCCTTAATTTCCTTGCTGGATTTAAACTCTATGCAGCTAATTTCAATGAACTCTTAGTAGGCTCAAAGAAGAGCTTCTATAAAAATGCTATAAAGCGACTCTTCTACATTAAAACATGAACAAGAATTCTTTATTTTCTCTTTGATTTTCACCATGGTTACACTAATGTAAGAAACAATATAGTATCCCTTAGATTACTATGGTACGTAACATAGTAGCAAACTCACGTTTGAGAAATTGAAACCCTCTGCCCATTTAAGACTTTGTCATTATCTTTAGATACCACTTCAGGTTTTGATTAAATGAATTAAATATAATTATGTCCCAGACGATGTGGGAAGAGTTATCCCTAGGAGCTGATAGCATCCCTGTTCTAGGACTGATATAAAAAACAGGAATTTTCTGTGTTTATAGTAATGATATTGTCACCCGAGTACGGTGGCTCACGCCTGTAATCCCAGAACTTTTGGGAGGCTGAGGCGGGCGGATCACCTGAGGCCAAGAGTTCGAGACCAGCCTGACCAACACAGTGAAATCCTGTCTCAACTAAAAATACAAAAAAAAAAAAAATTAGCTGGGCATAGTGGTGGGCGCCTGCAATCCCAGCTACTTGGGAGGCTGAGGCAGGAGAATCACTTGAACCTGGGTGAAGGACGTTGCAGTGAGCATGATCTTGCCATTGCACTTCAGCCTGGGTGACAAGAGTGAGACTCCATCTCAAAATAATAATAATAATAATAATATTGTTTTAATTACTTATAATTGTATTTACTTATGTAATTACTGTATAATTGTAATTACTTATTCCTTTTCTTCTTAACCTCTATTCCTCATTGCATATTCCAACTGTATATTCTGCAAATGTGCCCAAGACTCTACAATAAGTCTATGACTTGAATTCAGTTCAGTTTTTATCAGTTGAACAAGTATATGTTACCAGGACTGGCCAGAACACATAGTTATAAGAATAAAATTGTATAGGAGGCAAAGAGATCCCCCAATTTCTAGAATTTACTGTTTAGTTAAATTAAATTCTCTAGTACTTGTTGTCCTGAAATACACTTTAATTTGAGAAAACATCTGCACAGTCCTTTGGGGAAGTCAACTTAGATTAAATACCTTAAACAACAAGACTAGTATCAGTGATTTAAAAATAAATGATTTGTGTTAAATAAATTATTTGTGCTACCTTTTCCCAGCTCAAAGGAAGTGTAACCTATTGAAGAGTCTAGGATCCAATGTTAGGTACAAGTAGATTAAAATCCCAGTCTGACCACATAGGAGCGTTGTATCTTTTCACAAATTATTCAGGCTTTCAAAGCCTCAATTTTCTCATCTGTGTAATGGTGATACTAAACAATACTTACCATAAAACTCTGGTGTAGCGATTATAGTTAACTACGTGTGCTTGCTGGAACACAGCAAACCAATAAATATCTGTTCCTGTTCTTATGAACAATATGAGTGACAGTAGAGGGCAAATCTCAGATACACAATTTCAATATCCTTAATTTGTGAGTTATTGCCTTGCGAAGGAAACCCCCTGAAGAGTATAAACTCTGTGTTTTGGCTCTGAAGGGAAGGAATAGCCTCTTCCCAGGTTCTTTTGGTCTGTAGATGCTTTTTACCAGGTGTAAAGTAACAGCCCAAAAGGTTTCACATACTTTCGGAAGAGTGAGTAGTGCCCAAATTGCTGATGAGGCGGGTCCAGTGGCATCTCTGAGCTGTCAGCCTGGCGCCCATACTCTCTGCCAGTTGCCTGCTCCCTTTCTATGGTTCTGTAGAATATGCTCTAAATGCTCCATGAGACTCTTGGGGCATAATGTTTGCACTGATGGAAGCCAGGGTCAGACCAAACTAACTAATGAACACTGTCAAAATTACAGTTGTTATCTGAAATTCAATATTGACTTCCCTGTCAATGTATTAAGGATACCTAAGAGTTTAAGAGACTTAGCTGTGCCTGTATTCATGTTATCTTTGTCTAAGATAGTGCAGAAGAAGTTTTACTCTTATTGAAGTATTTATTCTGGTGCATATGATGACAAATTCTGGAATCAATTTTAAAAAACACTATGTAGCTTATAGAATTAAGCATAGCAAGTTTTGCATAAAACTGAAAGACAACCAAAAATTAAACATAAAATTGGGCTTGGGAGGAGGATATAGCAACCCTTTTGAGCCATGTTTACATCACTATATTACATCACAAAAATAACTGTTAGTTCACTATTTTTGGAAGCTCAGTCATTATTACACGATTTTTCCAAACCATCCATTGTAAAACTCAGAGCAAAGCTATCTGAGGAAGATTGTAAGCTCTTTTTTCAATCATGGTCTCTATAAACTGATGTACCATACTCAACACATAAATTGAAAGAAGGAGGTAAAAGGAAAATGAACGATCAGTGTTTTCCAGATTGCTTCTTTGGTAAGCAATTGAAAAATACATTCATATGAATGCATTTAAAAAAAAAAAAAAAAACAAAAAAACAAAAAGGTGGAATGAAGAGGCAGAGCAGATCATAAAATACAACTGGAAGTTTAATAATCTGCTACTTTTTCTTTAGACATAGAAAATGTATTTTATGAATACCTAAACACATTATGGTAATAGATTATTGCTGTTATGTATTAATCATATGACAATGGATTTATGCAATGTGTCTACATCAAGTCAAAGAGATTAACCAGGAGAAACTAACTTGAAAGTACATTGTCTTTTAGGTCTCCAAAGTAATAAAGATCCAAGCACTTCCCTTTTAGGGTATTTGTTCTGCACCATTTAGAATGCAGTTTCTTTCCTTCATTAGGCCCTCCACATGAGATAGAGCAAATCAGAGGCTACAGAAAGAGAGATTTCTCCACTCTCCTGATAGTCTCAGATGTTTGGGGCTGCTAACCCACTAGTGGTGTTGTAAGCCTTATTCTACCTGATCCACCCATTTCTCAACAGCCGTGCAAAAGATTTTCCACTTTTGTTACAGTTTGACTACTATTTCCAAATAAACAACAACCCAGTCAGACTTTGTAAAATTAGATGTTTCATATAGAAATTTGGCCACGCTTCCTAAAAATATAAGCAATTCTTAAGTGTGAATATCAGTTCATACTAAAAAGCTCTCCTGTGTACCCTAGTTCAACACAGCTCTGGCTGGAATGTGTAACTAGACTCGATAAGTTTTTTGTTAATAATGTCATGAAAACATTGTACAAATTTCAAGATCATAGATTTTAAAAATTTTACCATTTCTAATTACTACGTTCAATTTTCCATGAAGCAACACTGAAATAAACAGCAAAACAAAACCAGTAAAATGAAACATTACCATAATTTGTGAAATGGAAGTACATTTGTGAAATGATATACACCTTGATTTTACTATGACGCAACTAAATGTGAAATATGTGAAACCCTATGAGGACAAGTTCTAAGGTGAGTTACGCCAAAGAAAATTGATTATAGTATTTCTATTTTGATCAAATTTGTTGTGTAAAGTTGTGCCACTGCAAAACTCTGGGAGTAAATCATAAAATGTATGTTTTTATATTGAAGATTGATGGGCAGAGCACTTTCAGAACAATATCCTGTCGAGTGCGCAGTAGGAAGTTATCAGGTCCTCAACAGGAACAGATTGATCCATGCATAGACAGATCAGAAAAATATGTTTATTAAGTATTTTGTGTTCATCACAAAGTTCAACCTAGCAGAGATTTTCTGTTATACTGTCCATGTGGTGACTCCTTCACAAGCTTGAAAGTAATTATATTATTTTATCTTATTTTAAACTGACAGATATAATTGTATGTACTTACCATGCACAGTACAAGAGGATGTTTTAAAGTATATATACATGGTGGGATGACTACATCCAGCTAGTTAACATATGGATGACTTCACATAATTATCCTTTTTCTGGTGAGAACAACTTATAGTCGCTGTCAACATTTTTCAAGAATGCAATATATTGTTAACTATAGCTACATGTTGTACAATAGACCCCTTGGGCTTATTCATCCCATCTAACTGAAATTTTATATCCTTTGATCAATATCTCTCCAGCCTCCACAGTCCCCCAACCATCCCAGCCCCTGGTAAACACTGTTTTTGCTCATTACTTCTATGACAGCAACTTCTTTACATTCTACATATGAGTGAGACAATGCAGGGATTGTCTTTCTGTGTCTGGCTTCTTTCTTTTTTTATTTTTTTTGAGACGGAGTCTCGCTCTGCCACCCAGGCTGGAGTGCAGTGGCCGGATCTCAGCCCACTGCAAGCTCCGCCTCCCGGGTTTACGCCATTCTCCTGCCTCAGCCTCCCGAGTAGCTGGGACTACAGGCGCCCGCCACCTCGCCCGGCTAGTTTTTTGTATTTTTTTTTTAGCAGGGACGGGGTTTCACCGTGTTAGCCAGGATGGTCTCCATCTCCTGACCTCGTGATCCGCCTGTCTCGGCCTCCCAAAGTGCTGGGATTACAGGCTTGAGCCACTGCGCCTGGCCGATTTTGTTATTTTTAATGTCCAAATTGTATTCCATTGTGTATATACATCATATTTTCTTTATCCAGTCATCTATTGATGGACACATAGATTGATTCCATATCTTGGCTACTGTGAATAACATTGCAATAAATATAAATGTACAGAGATATTTTTTTCAACATACTGATTTTATTTCCTTTGACTATATACTCAGGAGTGACATTGCTGAATCATATGGTAGTTCTTTTTTTGATTTTGTGAGTAACCTCCATACTGTTTCCCTCAATGGTTACTCTAATTTACATTCCCAACAGCTTTTGAGCGTTTCCTTTTTGCCACATCCTTGCCAAGACTTACTATCTTTTGTCTTTCTGATGATAGCTACTCTAAGTAATAATTTAAATTAAACAATGATGTTAAAATAAAGTTTGTAGATGACTGTTCTCAAACTACTTCCTTCATTTAAAAAAACGGCTGAATAGTATTCCATTGTGTATATATATCACGTTTTCTTTATTCATCAGTGATGGACACTTACATTGATTCCATATTTTGGCTATTGCAAATAATGCTTCAATGAACACACAGATTAACCTAGAGGACATTATGCTGAGTGAAATAATCCAGGCACAGGAAGACTAAAACCACATTATTTCATTTAAAAATCTAAAAAAAACAAATTGACCTCATAAACAGAGAGAAGAATGGTGGTTACTATGGATTGGGAGGGTGGCACCAAATGGAGGAATATTGATTAAAGGTTAAAGAGTACAAGGTGTTTTTTTTTTTTTTTTTAATTTAATTTTTTTTTGAGATGGAGTCTCGCTCTGTCACCCAGGCTGGAGTGCAGTGGCCAGATCTCAGCTCACTGCAAGCTCCGCCTCCCAGGTTTACGCCATTCTCCTGCCTCAGCCTCCCACGTAGCTGGGACTACAGGTGCCCGCCACCACACCCGGCTAGTTTTTTGAATTTTTTAGTAGAGATGGGGTTTCACCGGGTTAGCCAGGATGGTCTCTACCTCCTGACCTCGTGATCCACCCGTCTCGGCCTCCCAAAGTGCTGGGATTACAGGCTTGAGCCACCGCGCCCAGCCAGGGTACAAGGTTTGAGTTAGTATAAGAAGAATTTATTCTTCCTGTACTAATTGTACAGTACAGTATGAGTACTATATTCATATACAATGTATTGTACAGTATGATGACTGGAGTTAATAATAATGTATTGCATAGTTGAAAACTACTATGAGAGTGATATGGTTAGGCTTTGTGTCCCCATCCAAATCTCATCTTGAATTGTAATCCCCAGGTGTTGAGGGAGAAATCTGGTGGGAAGTGACTGGATTATGGGGGTGGTTTCCTCCATGCTGTTCTCATGATAGTGGATGAATTCTCATGCAATTTGATGGTTTTATAAATGGTAGATTTTCCCTGCACTCTCACACACTTCTCCTTCCTGCCGCCTTGTGATGAAGGTGCCTTGCTTCCTCTTCACCTTCAGCCATGACTGTAAGTTTCCTGAGGTCTCTTCTGCCATGCTCAACTGTGAGTCAATTAAACCTCTTTCCTTTATAAATTACCCAGTCTCAGGCAGTCCTTTCTTTATAGCAGTATGAAAACGGACTAATAAGAGAGTAAATCTTAAATGTACTCATTACCAAAAATAATAAGGATTAGTGGTGATATATATATGGTAATAAGCATTATTGACTAATTTCACAGTATATTAAAATATGATATGCACTATAAATATACATAATTTTTCATTCATCAATTCAAAAAATGTAGTAGATTTCTACCTAAAGTTGGGCCACTATAAACAATAACATTTAATGTTCTATTGAGAGTATTAATAAAAACAATTATAGAATCAAAATCAGAAATATAAGAATTAGAAAGAGTTAAATTGCCCCTATGTAGGTGATATATCTTGTAGTAGATCTAAAGATTCAAAGAAAAGAAATAAAAATAAAAAATAAAATAAAACAGAAATACAAAATCTACAAAGATATAAAATTAATATAAAAAAATCTATAACCTTTGTATATAAAACTAATGTTAGGCAATATATTCTGTAAACAGTTATTATAAACATATTTTTACAAGTCCTGTTGTGAATATGTTTTTATTTCTATGGAGTAAATACTTAGAAGTGAAATTGATGTGTCATAGGGTGACTGTATGCTCAACTTTATCAGATATTACCCAAGAGATTCTCAAAGTTGTATCATTTTTCATTCACACCAGCAGAGTATGTGAGTTTAGTTACTTCACCTCTTCACCAACACTTGGTGTTATTAATCTTTTGTAATTTTAGCAATTCTAGTGAGTGTGCAATAGTATTTGACTTTGTTTTTAATTTACATTTAGCTAATAACTACGTTACATGTTTTGTGCTTATCTGGCATTTATTTAAATTTGTAAGCAGTGCAAATATTTCCCCCATTTTTCTTGCGTTTTCTGTTTACAATTGACTTGTATGATTTCTTTATATATTCTGAGTATGACTGCTTTGTCAAAGATATAGAAGGTGAATATTTTCTCCCATA
Source organism: Piliocolobus tephrosceles (assembly GCF_002776525.5). Taxonomy (NCBI): domain Eukaryota; kingdom Metazoa; phylum Chordata; class Mammalia; order Primates; family Cercopithecidae; genus Piliocolobus; species Piliocolobus tephrosceles. Next base: position 135,029,849 of record NC_045441.1, on the reverse strand, counting down.
GCTTAGCTTTTTCATTCTCTTAGTGTTTTTGTTTTGCTTTGTTTTTTTCATTCTGAAGAGCACAGGTTTTCCTTGTTTTGTTTTTAATGAAGCCTGATTAGTCATTTTTGTTTTCTTTTGTGGCTAATGCTGTTTGGATGTTTCTAGGAAATCTTTGCCTAGCTCAGATCCAGGAAATATTCTTCTATATTTTCTTCTAGAAACTTGAATTTAAGATTTTTACATGTAGGTCTATGTTCTATCTACAGTTACTTTTGTGTGTATGGTAGGAAGTATCAAGATTTATTTATTTCCTATATGAATACCAAGTTTTCTAGGTCTGGTGGCTAAAACAATTTTCCTTTCTCCGTTAAATTACTTTGGTGCCTTTTTGGAAAATCAGTTGGCCATATCTGCGTGTATCTAGTTCTGGACTCTGTTCTGCTCTTCTGGTCTATTTGTTTATCCTCCCACTATCCTAAATAATGTCATTTAAAAGTAAGCCTAACGCTGTGCTGCTGTCACCGTCCACCCAAGTTTGATGGGCAAATTTAGGTAGAAAATGATTCTTTCTGTGAACTTTCAAGTTTCTGATACAAGCTGCAATATATGTGGATTAACTTAGATGACAGCATAGGATAATGAATGAGAAAAAACCCTTGGAAACAAATGAATATGAATTTGAATCCTATCATACAGGAAATCTTTTTATGCTTTTAAAAATCTCATTTTCTTCACCTAATAAAGTAGGGATCATATTGTCGATCTTACAATTGTTTTGAGATATTTAGTAAGACACCATATTTAAAGTACCCAGTGGAGTCTTTGACACATATGGAGTAAACATAACATACCTAGCAATATAACACTATACTCAGAAGCAGAGAGGGTGAAGATTATTTGTAGAAATGTAAAACATGGAGACAATTTTGACTGCCTGCCCGATTACTTCTTCCTTTTTTGTTCAGATTAGTGATGTCTTTCCTTAGATTATGTTATCAATGATTTTTAATTTATCATGTTCTCCTGTGTATAACAGAATGCTATATTCTTATACATTACTATTTTGTGATTATCACCTTTGTAATATAATAATTATCCATGTTCGTCATTGTCTCATCATGTTGACAAATGATAAAAAAAGTTTACTATTCGTGTGCATACCTTTTCAATGTTTTCTCCTACTTCTGAATTTCCCAGCATAAAAAAATAAATCAAGCGTGCACATCTTTATCAGTAGGAAACAGCAACGTTACTTAGAGCATTTTCCCAATAGGATTACTCTTTCATTACTGTGTAATTAACCCCACATTGAGCATTCTATTGTGAATTCTTTTGCAGCAGCAAATTAAACATTTGACTTGCATGCTATTATGTTTCTGTGAAAGTGACTATTGTGTCATTGGGAAACAGGCTAGCAATGTTATGAGTAATGAAGAGTTTTCAGTAAAGTTTTCAATGATGCTGGAAGATTTGCCCTGAGAGAAAATACTCTATATATTTCAAAGACCCCACCATAATTTCTGGCACAAAATCCATCAAAATCTAATAAAGTAGCTTAATTAGCATGATCATCATCTTATTAATAATTTACTGGTTGGCGAAGGCACTGATGGGATTATAATGCATCATTTTGAACATAAAAGAACATTATTGTGATGCTCATGAAGGTGAGCACTATAGAAGTAAAATCTGCACTAAACAAATTTGGTATCTTTAAAATATAACTAGATAGCCTGCCATTTCCTGATAAAGCACAGTCCTATAAAATAGCATATTTTTCTCGAGGAATTCTGTAATTCATATCTAAAAATGATTTCAAGGTAACCATTCTGACACTTTGAAAAATAGTGTGTTTTTTTTTTTTTTTTTTGTTCCTGATCAACATTTTGTTCCTGATCAACAATGTGTATTTAAAATTTTTCCATAAAATGGCCTGGTTTAGCAAATCAACAAGAAATTAGCAAAAATCACTGTCAATATTTAATATAAAAATCCTCATCCCCAGAAAATGAGATTTCTAATGGACCTTAGAATATCTGTAATGCCCACTGTATATTCGTAATTAATTGTGTAGACAGTATAAAGAAGTCAACATAAGAGAATAGAGCAGATGTCTATTCTAAATCATCCTTAGGGTCACTGAGAGTCTAGAGTGACAGGTGAACCTTTGATTCTACCTGGCTAAATGGATTGAAAACAGAATACAGAGCCTGCAGCTCCTAGGTGACTAATTGAAATTGGATCCTGGTATATGCCTAGGGAAAAATAGAAGTGGGTAGGCTTCCTACTTTAATCATCTGCATTACAAAAGCCATTATTTTATGGATATGAGTGTCCTTCACCTTCTAATATAATGCTGCTACAGCATGAAAAGACAGGCAAAACCCAGCCATCCACCTATAATGGCCTTTCACAAGACATGTATTTTAAATCTTGTTTGTTAGTATGAATCTCCTCCAAACTGGCTGTGGTGCAGAGTGGCTCCAATGTGTCTGCACTGCCTACTAATTGACAGTCTTACTTTATGAACTAAAAACAACAAGAGAGTGTGCTTCCTTCCCAGTTAAACAGAATTCAATCCCTAGAGACACTGCCACATTACTGATCCAGTGTTTAACTACAGTGTTTTAAAAAGAAAGAAGAATGATCAAATTCAAGCAAAGAAGAATTGCTGGCAATTGAATCACTGGGGCTTCAGCAGTGTTTTGATGATAAAGAGAAGTAGTCACTTCCGGGTTATCATTTGGCTGAAACTAAAGCCTGTATTCAATGGCTACACAGTTTTTTCTTTTAATGACAGTTATTGTTTAGGAAAAAAATTAAAGTACCTGAAGCCCAAGTAAGTGACCTGTGTGTGTGTTTGACAGAAAGATTTCGCACCATTAGTGAATCATTCACTGACCCAGCTGCCTGTCCTATAAAAAGAAATATAGACTATACAATGCTTTTCTTCTGACAAAAGAACTCTACAGTGCATATAACAAGATCTGGATTAGACTTTACTACTTAGAAACGACTTAGGAAGAGATTTTTTTTCCTCAGGAAAAGTTCATATATTGTTTATCTATTAAACATCTGCTTAAGGCATCAGCCGAAATTTGATGAACCATTTTTATAATAGAATCTTTCAAAACTTTCTAGCTCACTACTTTATAAATATTATGTCAAGTTAATTATTCAATGTCTTATCCTGGAGGTCCTGGTGGTTTCACAAACACAAAGGCATATGCTAAAATGCAGAGCCATCCATTAAAGAGAACAAATCCCTTTGCAATAAATAACTTCAAGGCAAATAATGTGGCAAATCTTAACAATAACAAAGTATATCAACAATGATTAGGTCTACAGTATTGAATTAATAGGCCAGAGGAAGATCAAAACCAAATTCAGTTATGTGTGTGTGTGTATCTCCTCCAACAAATGGCAAACTTCCTATGGCTTGGGGACATAAACATTCTATGGCCTTGGTTTATTCCACTTTATAATACTAGGCCCATACTGAATGTTTTAAAATATAGTATTGAAATATCTTTAATTAAAAATAATCTCAACATTTAGTCCAAGTGTAAAATAATTTTTCAATTATTTAAAATCCACAATATTCTTAAGTTCCTTTTTTAAAATAAACTACAGAGTCCTTAAAATGATATGTTATACATTTCTTTCAGCTGATTGGGGTTTGGTTGTACTCATCATTAATTTGCTGATATCCGAGCTGAACAATATTCTTGAAAGAAAATATATCATTTAAAGGTTAGTGATTTAAATTTTTATTGTATTTCTATTTTGTTTGGCAACTATTTAATAACAAATTGTATTACCATAATTGTATAGTAAGTATGTAATTCTGTCCTAGATATTGAAAGTGCAATGCAGCAGACACAAACTCATGGCTGCTCTGAAGGTGAAAGTCGGCTTCCCTTGCCCCCTGTTTGGATGGCAGGAGTTTAGGTACAGCTGCCTTCAAAAGCTGATATACTACAACACAATTTTTGTAGAGATGTGAAGTACAAATACATTGAATTTTAGAAGTAGAAATCAATGTCGGAGTTTCTCCTCTGGGATTTTTTTCCTAGTCCATTCCTAGAAATAGAGCTGTATTGCTGTGGGACTATGGTCAATAACAGGGGGACAATTGGACAAGGGGAGCTACTTACCATGCAGAAGGAAACAATTCTTATTTCTCCATGTACCTCCACTGGGAAACCGGCACACCGGCAATTCTTCTCACTCTATTCTTTCCCCATCAAGGACACAAAAAGAATTTGGTACTTTCCTAAATAATACCTTTCCTGAATGTCTTGCTGCAAAGATTTCTAATTGCCTGCCCAATATCTATTCTCTTGTTCTTCCTCACTAATAGCACCCCAGTTTGGTTTGGGACAGGAATGTGCCCAGCTAAAATATAACGTGTTCTCGTTTGATTTGGAAGTAAGAGAGGCCAGGTGGCAACATTCTAGCTAAAGCTACGTAAAGAGAAGTCATTGAGTGAGGCTTTCAGGAAGGCTCCAAATGTGACTCAGCTGGTCACTCTTGCCGCCCTGGAATCTTCATTCTTTCTCTTTCTCTGATCATGGACATGGGGGACAGAGCTGTTGTTGCTTTCTTTCAACCACAAAAAATGACCTAAAGCATCTCAGAAAAAGTTTGAGTTTCTGAACATCAGGATCGCATTTTGTAAGTTTATTTGGCAGAGTCACTGTTTGGGGGCTTTCTGCTGTATCCAACCATTCCAAATTCCAATGTTTGGACAAAATTCATCAAATCCGTCAGCTGAGTTACATCTCTCCCACCATGACCTGCTGCCAACTCTGAAGTTTTGAAAAGTCATCTGGGACTTTCTTCCTGCCATTTCCTTCCATTATACCCAAGCCCTTCCATTCACTGTTTCACTCTTTGTGTCACACCTTATTTTGTTTTATCATCCACTTAGCTGCAGTTATAAAGTCAAAAGTTGTTAACAGAAAAGTTGATGAAAGAAAAAATTAGTTGTATAAAAAAGTGGGATTTAGAGAGGCAGGAAGAAACAACACAACAAATAATAATTAGATGAATACACTTTCTTCCTTATGTTTCTTCTATACCAAATTAACATGAGAGTATGAGTCAAAGTTCTACAATGATATAGTCTCAGTACTGAAATATCAATGAATAACAATGGCTATAACAACAGCCCATTCAACAATAGCAAAGTAAACTAGAGTTTTACACATACACTCATCCACTAACCCAAAAGAGATTTTATTTTAGCCTGGGACCAGGAGGGAATGAAAATTTTTGTTGTTGTTGTTCTTTGTTTTTCAAATTTATTAAAAGTCCCAGGGTGCAGTAGCTCACACCTATAATCCTAGCACTTTTGGAGGCTGAGGCAGGCAGAAGGCTTGAGGTCCGGAGTTCGAGACCAGCCTGGGCAATGTGGTGAAAGCCCCTCTCTAACCAAAATATGAAAATTAGCCAGGCGTGCTGGTGTGCACCTACGGTTCCAGCTAGTTGAGGGGGTGAGGCGAGAAGATCACTTAAGCCTGGGAGGCAGAGCTTCCAGTGAGCTGAGATAACACTACTGAACTCCAGCTGGGGCAAAAAAGCCAGGCCCCATCTGAAACTAAATAAATAAATAAATATTTTACAAAGTCACAAAAAGCTTGTGTGTGGGGAAAAAGTGATGCAAAGTGTAACTTTGCTTATTAAAAGTAAATTAGGGCTGGGCACAGTAGCTCATACCTGTAATCATAGCATTTTGGGAGACCGAGATGGGAGGATCAACTGAAGTCTGGAGTCCGAGACCAGCCTGGCCAACATGGCGAAACTCGTATCTACTAAAACTACAAAAATTAGCCTGGGATGGTGGCACATGCCTGTAGTCTCAGCTACATGGGAGACTGAGGCAGGAGAATCGCTTGAACCCAGGAGGCAGAGGTTGCAGTGAGCTGAGATTGTACCACTGCACTCCAGCCTAGGTGACAGAAGGAGACTCCATCTCAAAAAAAAAAAAAAAAAAATCAATTAGAATTTAGATCTATGATATTCTAAACTAAGAAGACTAAACTTATTGTAGAAATGTACTTATTCATTACACAGATTATTTCAGGAAACACAATACCATTAACTAATTTCTTTAGGAGAGTAGATATTTGAAAACATTCTAATATGAAACATAGTATTTCAATACCATAGGAGGGAAAAGCTATAATGCAAGTCATTCTGAAAAGAGTTTCAACATTTTATACTTCTGGAGGTTATGTCATTTGAACAAAAATAAGTTTATAGGTGTGACAATCAGAAGACTGGACATAATTTTCTGGAGACTCAAATGAGACAGCATAATTTAAATGTGACAAGTTTTTAGAAATGAGGTTTTTGTCCTTATTCATGGAAAACTAAAATTTTAATAACTTAATATCTAATTTGAGGCATATCATTAGCAAAGCCCAATCCATTATTTCTGTTTGCTCACTTGTGACTTCAGGAGAAAGTGAATTTCAGTTCTTTATTTTCAAAGACTTTTGAACTGGCATAATAAAAAGAAAATAAAATGTGAAGAAAAATTTCTTGAGTTTTCAATTTTGAAGGAAATTTGAAAAGTCAAATAGCAATGAAGTCATTCTTTAGGTGGCACAGAGAGGGCTGCAACATTGAGCCACACGGTAAGATTCCAAGAGAACCATTTACACAGACAACAATGGCAGCCTAGCAGTCCATCATCCTGTAACTTCATGGCTCCGGATTTGGAAAATCATTTGAGAGGCTTGATTTTATTTATTCCCTAAAAGGAAAAATACCAAAAGGGCAGAGTTCTTCAGAAACTAACTATGTACTGCAGTCATACTAACTACTGGATGCCTTTCTAGACATAGGACTTCTTTTTAAAAGTCATTTTCTTACATTTATACATTTCTAAAAGGGGCTATAAATACATATTTCAAATTTTACAATATGATAAACGAAAACTCTTTCCTTCCTTTCTCTCAATTTGGGAATAACCGAAATTTGACAGTCATAATAGGATGGGTCTCTCTTACAATAAACCAAAAGACGTATTATTTTACACAGAATTATAAGAGAACCCAATTAGTTGTAATACGAAGTGAAAGTTTACATAGCTCGTAATCATGTAATCTGTGTTATAATGTTTGTTTTCTGCTCATAAGTGGTGGAGTGAATCACCCTTGAATTTTAAAAACAGGGAAATTAGGTTAGCTAGGAATAAATTTTTCTATCTTTAATTTCTCCCTCTCAACTGTTTCCTTCTTGTTAGAAAGCTTCTTTCATTCCTCTATAACTGCTATTTCATGAACACTTGGGTGTTTTTATTTTTCTTTCACCGACACATTTGTGTCAGGGATCATCATGCCTGTGTACAAAGTTTGTACCTTGCACAAAGATGCCCTGCTGAAGGGGCAAGTGTCTGCCTGAAATTTAGTTCACATGCTGTCCACGAAGTTGTGAAAGCCAGTGTCTCCCCAGAGGGAAGGAAGGAGGGGAGTGAAGAAAGAAGCCCTCTCTTCAGTAATCCCTGAACTTTGGGGCTACCTCTGTTCAGGAGATGGAGGGGCAACATTTTGTAATTCATGCAGACCTCGTATCATCTAGCAGCAAGCCTGCTCTTATTAAGAGTTTCTACTCACATTGCAAATATTTCTAATATATTCAGTGCAGTGCTTATTGTCCAAGTTAATTGCAATATGGTGAGATGTGGGTTAGTAATAAGGAAATACAAAGCAAACTCAGTATGTGCAAAGTTAAGAAAAAACAGCAGAAATCATAGCAGCTGTCAGTATCTCTGAAATACCAACAAGCAAATCAATACTGAGCCCTCTTTGAGATCATCGTTCCCGACAGACCACAATATTAAATCATAGTAACCTGAAGGCTATGAGTCTTCAATAATGCTTACTAAATTTATTTTTCAAATTTACCTTGAGTTGCACAATATTTGAATTTTACATTTTCTTATATAGAATGATGCATGTCCTACAGGAATTTTTAAGTTGCAAGTTTAGTGAAAATGTAATAATGCCTAATGAATTGTAAAATAAAAGGAAATCGGATTATTTAATTTCATCAATATAACTCATTAACATTATTTTTAATGCTTGAAAAGAAAACCACCTAATGTGAGAAAAAAAATAAGGCTGAGTATTCTTAAAAGGTACAATCTTACAATTAATAAATAATTCACAAGTGAATCTAAAACTTTTAATTACATAATTGTTATTTAAATATAGAACACTTATATACAAAGGCTAAAGAAAATGAAAACTATATTTTTATAGTGTTTCACCATCAACCTAGCTTGCTTCTGGCCAACCAAATAACAGATGGCTGCCAGAACAGTCTGTCTCTCAGCCTGAAGTAAATCCATAAAAAATATCATCTATCTACACACAAAATTTAAACATTGTTTCAATGCAATAAAAGGATAGTGATCTATACTGATAATATATATTGATATGTAAACATTCAAGCACCTCCACATTAGAAGACATAATCAAGTAGTCAGATGTTTTACTTACACCTAGAATCACCTTGAATATAATAACTACAAATGTAGGCTGACACACAGGTGCTGTATTTGCCACTCAGACACCACGAATGGCTGGTATTTGTTACTTTCTGAAATGGTGAAAAGTCACAGTTGTGACCTAAGCAAAGTACATTTCTTCCACTGACACTGTAGTTATAGCTACAAAATCAGTGCACATTAAAACTATGCAATATACTTTGTATCTATATACGCATTGGAGTTTGTTTCTAGATTCAGGTATTTGTAAACAGATTTTGCAAATGCACAAACCTACAGTCACTGGGTGGTGGGAAATTCTTTGTACGGGAGGCCAGACATGCAGATTGCAAGATGTTCTAGCTGTTGCGATTTTCACCCTCTAAATGTCAACGGCCACCACTCCCTTCATAATAATCCAGAAAATCACCACAGTAAATTTCCAAAATACTCCCTTTGTTTCTGCTATGTGAATCTCTTCCTTAGAGGGAAGAGAAAAAGCACTGATTCTTTTTCTTTCTTCTCATGGTTGTTTGTGACGTAGAGAGTAAATTGAATGATGCGATTTAAGTGAAGATCCATTATCAACAAAATATCGCTTGTCCCTAACAAGAAATGAAATCCAAGCATTTATTAACTACCCAAAAGAAACAATGGGAGATGCTGTCAGTCCTTCAGATATTTCAACCTCAAGCTGAACACTTGAGGGAATAAATATTTTAATGGCTCAGAATGGTGAGAATTAATAAATGGGAATATATTTAAAATGCTCTCTCTTAGTATCTACCTAATTATTTCATTCATCATAGAACTTCATGGCACGGTTCTGAGCGTTTACTTGCCACAGACATTAGGTGCCTCAGGACAGAGACATATGTGGCAACAGTGTAATGAGGGAGCATGGTAGATAGAGGATGGCATCAGTGGGGATGAATAGATGGACAGAGGGCATTGGGGAGCTTTTTGGAGATGTGTTTTAAAAGGAGTCAAAGAGGAGGTGTGAAAGAGACAGAGGTTTGAATATCTCAAAAGCAGATTAGCCTAGTCTGTCAAGGAATTAACTGCTATTGTCACTTTTCTTTTGCCAAATCCCCTCCTTGAGATTTTTCCCCTTTTCACACATGATGGAGGAAGATCATGTAGGTGTCTTGAGACATTGAACAGGAAGCAGACTCTGCCATCAGTCCTGGGACTGTGCAAGAATCCTATTTCTTCTTTATCTAGACTTTAAAACACAGGATGATACCTCATTTTTCTCTTTTATAAGTCGTCTGCTGTAGTAAATTGTCTACAAGATGGAATTTTTGAAAATGGGATTTTCTTCAGCAACAGAAAAGGAAAAATTCTATTGAGTCATAGTCTGATGCAAAGAAGCCAGTCAACCAAATGGAAGGGTGGAAGGGACACACGTATGGAAGTGTTACATTTGCTCAAGTCAGACTCCTGTAGCTGCAATGACGTTCCAACAGAGGGCTTTGACTGGATGCTGGAGTAATGGAAATGCTAGATACCTAAAACTGGCTATGAATTACATGTTAATTTTGTACAAAGATCATGCAAAGATGACTAACATTTGTGAAATACTCCCCAAATTGTGCTATTCACTGTGCTGTGTACTTTCCAAGAACTTAAGCAGGTATTACTGCCCCAGTTATTTTACAAATGAGAAAACTGATGTTTATGGATATTAAAAACTTCTAATTTCACAAAATTCTCAAATAGAGTCCCTTAGTTGAATTTAGGTCTGTCTTATACAAAGACATATTATATTTATGCAACAAATTAATATTTTTAAAATAACTGACAGACTGAATGAAGGAATGAGCATACTGAGAAAAAAGAGAATGATAACTCAACAACCACAAACAGAAATCTTGAGGAAAATTAATCATAAACACAGAAGAAAGTCTTAAGGTGGGCAGAGTTTTGTTCAAATGGAAGTTTATTACATCTTCTAATACAAACACATCTTCCATAATCTTTCTCATTGGCTTTTAGAAGCCCTTTTAAATTTAAGTGTCAACAGTCAAAAAGTTATTCTAACATCAATAAGAAAAGATAGCAAAACACAGCACTCTTAAGCCATTTGGTAGTGGGAAAAAACAGCTCCACAGACCTGATTGGTCATTGCAATCATAATTAAAATAGCGTATGAATGACCCCTAACTTACAAGGGTTCAACTTACGATATTTTGACTTTACAATGGTATGAAAACAATACTCATTCAGTAGAAACTGTACTCCAAATTTTGAATTTTGATCTCTTTCTGTGGTTGCAATCTGTGTTACCTTAACTTCTCACATGCTGGGAGGAAGCAGTGGGTCAAAGCTCCCAGTCGCCCATGCAATCACGAAGGTTAAAAACCAATACACTATAGTGGATCATGCTGCCAGATGATTTTGCCTTGTTTTAGGCTAATGTCAGTGTTCTGAGCATGTGTAAGGTAGATGAGACTTAGTTATGCTGTTCTGTAGGCTAGCTGTATTCAATGCGTTTTCGACTTAACTATATTTTCAACTTAAAGTGGGTTTATAGGGACCCAATTGCAAATTGGGGAGCATATATTTGATAAGTGTTTGTGGTTACATTCCTAAGTACTCGGAATTATTTTTACACTGTGTTTGGGTTAAGAAAGCATGGAATACGTAAGCCATTTACAAATGTGTTCCTTAAAGTTCTTTTGGTATGTCATTTTGATGAGGTGAGTTGTATTTATAAAGAAATGTCAACTATGTGAGCAACAGATTTCCTCATGATATCAACTAAATAAAATCTGCCTACACATACACATGTACACACACACAAACACATATATTCTTAAAAAGAGATATAGAGGATCAGACATGTTATAAACTGAACATGTTGATTAGTCAAACTGAAATGGACTCCAAGCTCTGCATGTCCAAAGGTTGTATTTCTTACTCCTACTGAAATGGCCCTAATACCTGTAAATGGTATTGTCTGTATTGTTCAACATATAAGTTCGTTTAACGATCACTTATCATTTACAAATTTAGTAGTAATATTGAAAGAGAACTTAGGAAAGCTACATAGTAACATATTAAGTTCTCAGTAATAACAACAATGAATTTATCAATACCTCAAGTAATTAAAAAAACTTGAGATAAAAACCTGCATATACTTAATAAATTTGTGGTGAGCTGTCAATCTTTCTGTATTCTTCAGACCTTCCATGTCATTTTAAAATTCAGTGCACAAAGTACATTATATTTTCCATGTAGTAACATTTTGCACCTACTTCTTCACAGAATTCCCAGACAAAAAAAAAAATGCTAAAATAACAACGTGACATTTTTCATCAATTTATACTTAAAGTTTTATAGATTGAGAGCCTGAGAATGTTTTCTCTTTTCTCTCTTAGGATGCTTTTCTTATATTATGTCATATATCTGGCTTTAGCCTCATGATATGCAAGGAATGAAGTTTGCAAAAAACCAAATTTAACTGAAAAATATTTAAGCATAATTTGAAAAGAATAAAAAAACTCAAACCTTGTTATAAATATATTTAAATATGATGCTCATTAAGAAGTAATTGGATGACCTTTCAGTAAACTTTTAAAGAATTAAATATTAAGCATATATAATTCTATTCTACATACTTATTTTTAAAATAAAAACCTTTTGTTTGAAAGGCTAATTTTAAATTATGGTTTTATTCAAAGTGATTTAATTTAAATTATAATTAAACGTTACTTTTGAAAAAAATTAACCTTGGTCTTATCTCTTGGCAAATTACTATAGTAGTTTATGGTATACAAAATCATCTATTTTATGGTACACAATAATCATGTATTTTTTAAATTGGAAATAACTCTTCCATGAGTGTTTTTATGCACAGACTTTTCTTTAAATAAAATCATACATGCATTTTCTTCTTAGGCTTTTAATTATAATTCGTAAATAACATTAATTCACAGTTTACCAGTACAGCATAATCAAGCAGCTCACTTTCTTCTTTCAAGTCCTAAATATTTCTTTGTGTTGCAGAACATGCAAAAGAAAAAAAAATTGCCACAGACATTTCAAAAGAAGCAAATATTCCACTTTGCTTTTACGGACAGATGAAACATTCCTATTTTCATGTGGCAGATGAAATAAGTAGATATTTCAATAATATATTAACTTTTCCAAAGGCATATGTTATGGCCTGAAAGAACTTTTAAAATTATACTTATAGAACAACTTTGACATTGAAAAAATATTCACTTTATGATTTACTTGTTAGTCTCAAGAGAGAACAAAGTTTCAGAGCAAATCAAAATATAAAATTCACATTGCATACTGTGGAAGTATATAAGTTCTGTTTTTATGAGACTTGACAAAGGGTGCTCCATAAAGGAAACCCCAAGAAAAGTTGGGAAATATCTAACACAGGTGAATAACTGAGTGGCTGATATGGAGCATTTGAGCTGTATCCAATATTTTCCCCTTTTCAAGGTTTAACAGTTTGTTTTTCCTATAGTAATCACTCAAAAGTGCCATCATGAGGAATAGCCATGCAGAGCATTTTAATCTCAAATCACACAACTTGGTGCTAAAACATTCCATCTGTTTCTTTTGCTGGGAATTCACCACCAACAGTGGCACTTGCTATTTTGACACTTTTAAGAAGGCCCCAGACTAGTAAAGTAACGTAAACCCAACAGTAGAAATCGAATTGCTGGATATTGAATGAAAGGGCTGGCTTACAGCCTAAATGAGTGTGAGTCACTCAACTGCCACCACCTGCTTCCTCATTTACAAAACTAGTGCATGGGGACATTATTCAGGTTCTTAGGGTGTCCCACCTACTAAAGAATCAAACCAAACCACACCAGACTAACCAACAATCACACCAACTCTGAGTTTCTGTAGCATCAAACCTCTTGGGAAAGCACAGCATGAACTTTCTACCACCCGTGGTACCCCTCCAGCCACACTGATTTCCTCTAAACGTTGAAATGCCTATGCTTAGAGCAGGTGTGCTCTACTCCCTCTTCTGTCCTGACTTCCCCACCTCAACCAGCCTCAAACATTCGAAGTCTCTGGAAGATAACTTAAGATATAAAATATGTTCATGGTAAAGTTTTGAGGACCCTTGTGAGTCCATTATCATAGAAAAGACTGACCCCTAGTTGTCTTTTCTAAACTGAAAAATCACCCTATATGGCATCAATGCCACGTAACTTATGGAAGGATAACAAGACTATTGGCAGCCATCTGCCATGCTACATGTGGTGATTTCTGGTAGTATACAAGGTAAAATTCACACTCAGTTACTATTAAGAGGGTCATAGAGTACACTGATCAATCTGCTCATCTTCTTAGACTTTTTTTGATACATTTGCTCATGTATGGAAATGCTTTTTATCAGTAGAGATAATAGATGTAAATAGTAAACAACGAATAATTTTAGTAAATGAATGTGTGCTTTACAAACACGACATCGTACAATATAACAAGGGGGTATTTACATATCAGTAAGCCAATATTCTCACTATTACATTAGAATAAAAAGGAGTATGCAGACACAGTATCAAACAAGAGGACAGAGTTATTTGGGTAATTGATTAGCTTGATTTTGATGGAATTTTACCAGTTTGAACATAAAGAGACAAGCAATTTTTTTCTTACTTGGTATTTTTCTTATTTCATTATAACCACTGACTTTATTTAAAGGTATATTTCTAATATATTATCAACTGCATAAGTATTTTGTTACTATACTGTGGTTTAGCATATGTCTGGAGAGTTGTATGTCCAGGAAGAAGTTACCTCACTTTCTAAGATTCAATTTTACTAAGGTGTGTAATAATATTGTCAATAAGTAACATTAATAATATTAATTAGGCACTTGTTATTGGTAAGGCAATTTGTTAAGTACCTCATATGCATAACATTATTTAAACTTCATAAATAACCTGGAGACTCTATACCAAATCTCCAGTCAGATATAAAAGCAAGACTGAGGTTTATAAGAAGTGCTTCTCCATTCTCAGACTCAGAAGCCTAGGAGACTAGAATCACAGGTTTTTAAAACTGGAATGGATTTTAGAGATAATCTAGTTTTACTCTCTCATAACTACAAAAACTTAAACTTCAAGAGATTGTACAAATTGTCTAAGGCTATCCAACTAAGTGCAGTATCTACATCTTTTTGAATTATTTTCCCTCTAATCATGTCATAGAACTATACTATTATACCTTCTATTTATACCCAAAATACTTAATAATGATACATCATAATTATATATTTTTAAAATTTTCTTCCTCTAAAGTGTGCTTCTTAATTTTAAAATAAGCAGGAAATTTTTGAAGGTGTCTTTCATGATAGATTCAAAGTTTTAAATATTGCTACTCAATGTGTGGTCCACGGATCAGTCTCAGCATTAGCATCATCTGGGAGCATATTAGAAATGTTACATTATATGTTCCACTCCAGACCTACTGAATCAGAATCTTCCAGGTAGTTTATATGCATATTGGCATATGATAAATGTTGTTCTATGAAGTTCCTACTCTTTATACACCAACCTCCACAATACCAGCTCTGGCAGTGGCCAGTGCTGTTACTCAAGGCCAACAGACATCCATGTACGACCACTTGTTGGCCTGTGTTCTAAGTAAACTGATCATCTGTAAAGAACGTATTTTAGCACAGAGTGTAATCTCAGATACAATCTGAGCTATAGATACTGCATGAGTTTATTACAGATGCTGTATTAGTCCGTTCTCGCACTGCTATACAGAAACTACCTGGCCAGGCACAGTGGCTAATGCCTTTGGGAGGCTGAGGCGGGTGGATCACGAGGTCAGGAGATTGAGACCATCCTGACTAACGCGGTGAAACCCCGTCTCTACCAAAAAATACAAAAAATTAGCCGGGTGTGGTGGCGGCGCCTGTAGTCCCAGCTACTGGGAAGGCTGAGGCAGGAGAATGGCGTGAACCTGGGAGGCGGAGCTTGCGGTGAGCCGAGATCGCGCCACTGCACTCCAGCTGGGGTGATAGAGCGAGTCTCCGTCTCAAAAAAAAAAAAAAAAAAAAAAAGAGAGAGAGAGAAACTACCTGAGATTGTGTAATTTATAAACAAAGAAAGTTTAATTGACTCACCGCTCCGCATAACTGGGGAGTCCTCAGGAAAATTACAATCATGGCGGAAGAGGAAGCAGACACCTTCCTCACAAGGCGGCAGGAGAGACACAGGAAACAACGGCCACTTTCTACACCATCGGCTCTCGCGAGCCTCACTCACTATCACGAGAACAGCATGGGGGAAACCGCCCTCATAATCCAATTACCTCCCTCCCTCCACACGTGGAAATTACAATTCAAGATGAGATTTGTTTGGGGACACAGAGCCAAACCATATCAGATGCATAATCATCTAGTACTTGCTGGTTATTGTTTATTTTATGTCAAATTAGATGAAGCCTAAGCCTTTGGTGTATCTTGCAAAGTTAAGCTGCAAAGATGCTGACAGTTTACAAATTATAATTCAAGACCTATAATATTCTATTTGAAGATGCATATTATTCAAGTTCTGAAACAATCTTGTTATAACACTACATTCCTTAAACACAAAAAATTGGCATGGAACCCAGGAAGTCGCGCAGTAGTAAGAATGAAAGGTACATTTTAAAACAATCTTTGGACTTGTTGGCAGCTTATAAATGCATGCATCTTTAATAAAATCTGTGGAAGATAATATATTAATATTCTGATTTTAGTAATCAGTTTACTCTGGATATCAAAATATTATATTGTACACCTTACATTTATAGGATGAAAAATAAATGAAAGAATAAACTTCAGTCACTATCTATCCCAATGTATGTAACACCACAAATAATTGAAATCTTATTAAAATAAGCAGACTTCTGAAACAGTAGAACACAATAATGCCAAAGGTAAATTCTTAAGAATATGAGTCACATTACCTTTATTCACATTAAAAAATAACCACAAATATATTGTAAATGTTGGGTTACAGTTACACTCTCAAAAACGTTATGTGAATGTATGTTAAAATTGGAAAGAACATTACTCATTTTCTTTAAAGTCAGCAATTGATACGGTTTGGCTCTGTGAACTCACCCAAATCTCATCTTGAATTTAACCCTCTTAATCCCCAAGTGCCAAGGGTGAAACTTGGGTGGGGGTGATTGGATCATAGGGATGGTTCCCCTACACTGTTCTCATGATAGTGAGTGAATTCTCACAAGATCTGGTTGTTTCCTCAGTGTGGGGCTCCTCCGGCTTCATGCTCTTCTCTCTTATCTGCCACCATGTAAGACATGCCTTTGCTTCCCCTTTGATTTCTGCCATGATTGTAAGTTGTCTGAGGCCTCCCCAGCCATGCAGAACTGTGAGTCAATTACAACTCTTTCCTTTATAAATTATCCAGTCTCTAGCACTACTTTATAGCAGTGTGAAAACAAACTAACACAGCAATAAGCAATACACTTTGAAACAAAGGTTATTTAGAAAATTGCCTCTTAAAAATGCTTGCTGTTTCAATAACATACATACGTGTTAAATTATCAGTTATTTTTTCATTAGCAAAATTCTCTAAGCTAAATATAATTGAATTATCACAAACTTTACTACTGACCTAAATTCTTTTTTAAAAAATTGTTAAGAAACAGACTCTCACTCTGTTGTCTCAGCTGGCTGAAATGTAGTGGTGCAATCATTACTCACTGTAGCTTCGAACTCCTGGGCTCATGCAATCCTTCCACCTCAGCCTCTCGAGTAGCTAGGACTACAGACACATACCACCATAGTTGGCTAGTTTTTAAATATTTCTTTGTAGAGAGGAAGTCTTGCTATGTTGTCCAGGCTGGTCTCAAACTTCTGGCCTCAAGCGATCCTCTTGCCTCGGCCTCCCAAAGTCCTGGGATTACAGGTGTAAGCCACCGTGCCTGGCCAGTGCTGACATTTCTAAGTAACCCTTGAACTATATCTCATGTAGAAAATATCATCCACAAACAAAATAATTTTTTAACATAATAAAACAAATGTTCCTTTTTCCATATTAAATTTATTTAGGCAACACATATTGACTATGATATAAAATTAATCATAAACTTCTGGAAAATTAATTAAATTAATATAAACTTCTGGAAACCACAGGCATGCAATATAACTATATGCTAAAGCACTGAAAGGTTCATTTAACAATGCCAGTCTTTCTTCTACAGTTAAAAATTAGACTTTTATTGAAAGATATTTTGGAATGACTGTTGCTCAATTATCCTGAATTTCTTTTGGATTTAAATGCATTTTGTGTCAATGCATTAAATAATAAATTTTGAAATAAAAAGCAGTGTTTAACTTCTTTGTGCTTGAGATCCAAGGGTCCAGGGAGAAAAGGCAATGGATTATTTGATATAAAACAGTCCTGATATTTTTCCTTATTGCCAATATTTAGTGTTTGAAGATGCCTGGACCAGTGCTTTTTCTCTCCCTAGTGTAACCCTGTCTTTCTCCCTCACCTTTGCCTATCTTCCTAGCTGATGGGAATAGTTAAGAGAAGGGCACAGGAGTAAATGAGGAAACCAGAGCAAAGTAAACTGCAAGAGATACTTGAGATTTATTCAACATTTCCCAGAGGTAGAAACCAGAGCGCTGATCTTCATTCTCTTTCATTTCCTATAAATGAAATTGTAATGTCTTCTCCCTTTACTGAAAAGAATATTCAAAAATTGAGGAGGGAAAAAGACAAACGTTTTCCAAGTTAATTGACTTTATCCTAAGCCTTTCAGTCTCTATTTCCAGGAGTTTTGTAATTGTAAAAAAAAAAAAATGAAAATAAAAATAAAACGTTATACAAATACCTTACCAATCTCTGACAGAGGATGATAAATAAAGCTCCCTGCACCAATTGAGGCTGGCCGCAAAGCAGGGCACAGTCATGGGTCTCACAGACAGGCCCGAGAGCTCAGCCCAAATCCCAGGACACAGAATGACTAGAATTCACTATGACTTATCAGTAGGGCCTTAGTATACATCCCAGAATATAATTTTCCAGTGACCAACTTTCATCATCATTTTTAATGATCCTATCATTTCTAATTCATGCCTTCATTATCTATGTAACAAAAGGTTATTGTTAATTTTGCCTAGACCTTTGCAAGAAAACCACAAAGTTTTTATTACAAATAAAGTTGCCTAACGTAAATTTCTAATTATAAATATTTTCTACCTTTCTAGAGATTATAAAACACTCAGGACAGAGACCTTGTATCCCAAGCTTTTGGAATCTCCAGAGCCTACCACAGTCAAATGTTTTCTTTAATAATACAAAAAATGTCTATAAACCTCCTGGTTTCAGTCAAACCTCCAAAACATCTGAACAGTATTTTTAAGGATTTAAAATCATTTCCACTGTTGGATGTCTCAGCTTTCTAATTGTTTGGATAGTCTTAAATTCAAAAGTGAGAAACAAATGTCTAATTTCTTTCCATACTTTCCCTGGCATTTAAAAAAGCAAGCTTTATATCATCTACACATATGGCCAACAAGTTAGGGTAAAAACATTTATGCATTTGGATGTGTTCTTTCGTGCTCACAAAGCTCTCCAATTTGGAAATGTCACTTTTCAGAAACATTCGTGAGTAAGGTAATTGAATATCTACTACACTGTAAAATAATCTCTATGAAGTAGGTATTTTGCAGCATTTAATAATTTTTATCGTGTTTTATAATATTTGAGTATACTTTTTTATTAAGTGACTTTAGTTAACTAGCATGCCTTTTGGTAAAATATAGCAATATCATATATTGTTGCATATAATATGAAAATATAAAAATTCAATTAACATAGATTTTATATGCCATCTTTCCTTTAATTAAGTCTTTCTTAATGTATTTGAATGATATTTTTATCTCATTTTTTGGCCATTTATGTGAGTTATGTGGACATTAGATAATATACTGGTCTAATCTTTGCTAATTCTGCGTAACTGTAATTTCTAGCTTCCCAAATAAATTCCGAAATAAATGTAAGACGCAATTACAAATTATTTTTCAAAATTTTTATAGACCTTATTCTAGTATTATACACATAGAAACTGTATAATAAATATTTAATGCATTTTAAAATAACAAAAAATAAAAATCGTTAAAATTGATTACCATCGTGTGCCTGTGTCTGCACATTCTGTATTTAATCCTACAGCAAGCCTTTGATAAGTTGCCTTTGTTTTGCAATTTTGCATGTTAGAAATCTGGGTTTCAAAAGTTTAGATAATTTGTCCAAGGTCACTCAGGAACAGAGCTAACAACCAAACCCCAGCTATTCTGAGACAAATGCTTGTGTGCTAATAACCACTGCAAAATACTTTCCCCAAAGAATATGTAGACTATGTTCAAACACCGTTAATACGTCTACCAAATCAATGTCAATACATTTCAGCAAGTAATTACTATAAAAATAATTTTCAGCAATGCTATAGAACATAAGATTGCAGCGATCTTTATTTTAGGAGCTCGTAGGACAGGATACCCATTCATAGTAAAGGATTATTCATTTCTTACATACATGGAGATTAGCTTGGACGATGGAGACAACTTGCCACAGATAAGGAAGAGAGTTGGGCACTCTGCCATAGAGAAGATACCTAATATTTTAAACTAATCGATGATGGATCAATAAATAAATACATGCATACATTTATAAAACACATAATAGTATTCCAACTTTTGCTTGCTTTGATGAAGTTGGCCTAATCAAATCTTACATTTCAAGCTGAATTAAAGTAGATTTTAAATGTTTTTGGTTTACATAATCATACACCTACAAAAAAAGGAGGCCAAATAGACACAATTTTTCAAAATCCTTTTAAGACTGAATATACTTTAAAATACACCAAAAAAAAAAAAAAAAAACTATACCTCCCCACAATTATCCCTCCCCACACCTAAATCTGTGCAGTGAATTCCATGTACAGCAATGCATATGCTTTTCATTCTAGATAGCCCAGCAGTCCCAATCATTTTTAGCACCAGGGATTGGTTTTGTGGAAGACAATTTTCCCACAGATGGGGGTTGGGGGTTGAGAGGGGGTGAGGGGTTATTTCCAGGATGATTCAAGTGCATTACATTTATTGCGCCCTTTATTTCTTTTTTTTTTTTTTTTTTGAGACGGAGTCTCGCTCTATCGCCCAGGCTGGAGTGCAGTGGCACGATGTCGGCTCACTGCAAACTCCGCCTCCTGGGTTCACGCAATTCTCCTGGCTCAATTTTTTGTATTTTTAGTAGAGACGGGGTTTCACCATGTTAGCCAGGATGATCTCGATCTCCTGACCTTGTGATCCACCTGCCTCGGCCTCCCAAAGTGCTGGGATTATAGGCGTGAGCCACCGCGCCCGGCCTATGTAATGAAATAATTATACAACCCACCATAATGTAGAATCAGTGGGAGCCCTGAGTTTGTTTCCCTGCAACTAGATGAGCCTATCTGGTGTGATGGGATGCAGTGACAGATCATCCGGCATTAGATTCTCATAAGGCACACGCAACCTGGATCCCTAGCACAAACGGCAAAATAGAGTTCACACTCTGTAAGAATTTAATGCAGCCGCTGATCTGACAGGAGGTGGAGCTAAGACGGTAATGGTAGCAATGGGGAGCAGCTGGAAATACAGATGAAGCTTCATTCCCCAGGCCACTGCTCACCTCTTGCTGTACGGCCCAGTTCCTAACAGGAACCCACTGGGGTTGGGGACCCCTAAGATATACAATTTGGCAAACAGTCAAGTGCATCTGTGGATCATACAGCTTTCATGATGCTTATGTTTAATAAAACTGGTAAAATGTATATTATTCTGTCTTATTAAAGATAATAAATGCTTACTGCCTATACTTTTTCTTTTTTTCTTTTTCTTTAATTTTTTGTTTTGGAGATGGAGTTTCACACTGTCTCCCAGGCTGGAGTGCAGTGGCGTGATCCCAGCTCACTGCAACCTCCGCCTGCTGGGCTCAAGCGATTCTCCTGCTTCAGCCTCCAAACTAGCTGGGACTACAGACACACACCACCATGCTCTGCTAATTGTAATTTTAGTAGACATGGGGTATCACTATGTTGGCCAGGCTGGTCTCGAACTCCTGGCTTCAGGCGATCTGCCCACCTCGGCCTCCCAAAGTGCTGGATTACAGGCATGAGCCACTGCACCCGGCCCGACTGCCTACATTTCTAACCAGTGAAAATTTCTTTTCCACTTGCTGATACACAATTAAGCGGGATAATTTACTCTTTCAAAATTTTCTTTTCATTACATGTTTAACAGAAGACTAATTCCAAAACCACTAAATATCTCCATCAAAGTGACTTCCAAACTTGGCCAATGTTGGAATTGTGAAGTTGTCCTTGTTTTCTTGGAATAGTCTTTTCCTGCTGTTTGCTTGGCTTTTTCTTTAGGTTTTAGCTAACATGTTATAATAAAAAGGGATTCCTTAATCACTCACTGATGACCTTACCTCTGGACTAACTGGAATGATTCAATAATTTTAATTTCTATTTTGTCATGCCTATTCAATAAAAGAGACATTTAAGGTCCATTTTTAAGATAAAATATTAGAAAATGGACAGTGCAAATAATTTTGAAATTTAGAAAGCATAAGTAGGATATGTGACTTCATAGAAGCATAGAATTAAATGGCAATTTTTAAACTAAAATTTAGAAAACTGAATGTGTTATGTGGAAGCTGATAAAGTGGATAATAAACAAAATAATTGGAAGATACTTTTAGCTCCAGGCCTAGATGAGTAATCGTTCCAAAACAAGCTGATGCTTAATGCATGTTTCTGAGTAGTCCCTCTTGACCCATTTCTTAGGGAGCACAACTCCAGGAAGGAAGTGCTTGAGTAGCTGGCATGGTTTGTCTTTAGCTCCACCACCTGAGACTTTGTCCTCTGAAAATCCATATATGGAAACAAGCACAGTATGAGAGATCCTCTAAATACTGTAATTACACACATAGTAATGAACAAATAGCAGATCTAAAAGCTTTTTTGAAAAAAAGGTCCCATTGATGCCAATTTGATAAAAGAAACAATGTCATTTTTATATGCAATATTCTGAAATCTCTCTTTGAAAGTAGATACATGATTCTGATTTTGTCAACAACACATTTTAAATTCCAAAAATTTATATGTGCGGTGATTATACAGTCTTTGTAAAACTAAAATGCCTCAGATTATTGCATATAATAATTACCTATTTTCTCACAATATGAAGACTACTCAAATTGCAGTAATATTTTTCTAATACACTTTGGGCAAAGAGTAAATAATAAATTAAGATTTAAAAATGTTTTATTTCACATTGAGCAAATAAGTATAAACTATCCTTTAAAATAACTGGAATTGTCCTATTACTTTTAAACAACAGTCCCCTTAAATATTTCTTTGTTTCATTTTTGGTTTTGACTCATACAAACATGTCAGTTTTAAGGCAACTTTTTTTCTGTAATACCAGGATTACTTACAGACACACTTTTTTGCAACTAACATTATATTATAATCATAATACTTCTTAGTACAATGTTTTTAGCTATAAAATCACAACCAAGAAAAGTGTATTTGTTGTTATAACCTAGCTATCTGCACTTTAAGGAACAATTTGTATACAGAACTAACCCATTTCAATTCAATTCAATTTTCAATTGTATTTATTTAACACTGGTTGTGTACCTGGAAATATCTGGGTAATCTGGAGGATATAAGTAAATATAAATCACAGCATTTTATCTTAAGGAACGTGTTTGTCTTCAAGGTATTAGTTAGCTATCTATAAAAGTAGTAATGACCAAGTATTAAATTATATTTAATTAGATTCTGTGATGTCTGTCTTCAAGTATTTTACAGCAGTAGAATATTGGGTAAATATTAAGCTTTTATTATATGAGAAGCCCAACTAGAACTACCAGCTGGAATTTATGGGACTGTAAATCTGTGTCAATGTAAGGGAAGAACTTGACGAAAGTAAGAACTGTATAAAAATGGAACCAGTCAGCTTTAAAATGTTTGAGCATCCTTATACTTTGACTATTACAGCAGAGAGGTATTTGGGCTAATTTCATGTAATGGTATAATGCAACCAGTACAGTGCCTAGTATGATGAAACATGTTTAGTAAAGTCTAGTTCCTTCAATACAACCATTCCCTAATATCTATCACCCTAAGGGAAAAAGGAGAGGCTCTGCTCATGCAGATTGTGGACTAATAGAAAAGTGTCCTTATTGTGTTTTTTGTAGACATCGCTGCAGGGATCATTGTGAAGAATATAAAATTTGAAACAGGCTTAGCTAGACTGGCCGACTTTGAAATGGTTGAGAAGTGTGTACTAAGCTGCAAAGGTAAGGATGAAGAGAGAATTTAAAATATAAACAAATAGAATAGAAGTACCTATTTTTATAATTATAAAATTATATTTTTGTCATATTAAAAATGGACATGAAATTCAGTGACATTTCATAACAACTTCAACAATATCAACTCATCTGCTGGATTATTACACACTAAATATATATAATTATCAAGTTTTTCGGAAGCTACGGCTATCATTTAGAAAATTTGGTGACATCTTAAGTACTCTATTTAAAGTACTTGTTAGGTGCAATAATTATTTTGTTGACACATGTCTTTAATTTGCATACAGATAACAAATAATTCTTAAGATAATAGCTTCTGGAAAGGACAGTCAGGCTCTGGTTTAAAGGCATGTGACCAGCCATGTGGCTCAAGAAAAGCACAGAAAATCTTTTAAAATAAAATCCTGTAGAAAAAGGGTTGCAGAAGTCATAAGCTTTCACAACATGGTTTCAAATTTCCCTTTTGATAGATACACATTTACTTATCAAATGAGGAAAATATTTGTGGTTTATTCTTTTAAAATATATTTCTCGCCTTCCTTCTGTTGTCGACACTTTGGGGTAATTTCTCACTTTAATATCAGATGATTGGAGGTGGGTTTCGTTATTTGTCATCACTGTGTTCCTTCTAAGTCCAGAAACCAAAGAATTTGTCTGCTGAGTCTTAGTATTTCACCTGTGATTAGAGCAAATTACCACAGGGAGGTGGTGATACGTCAATCTGCTCCAAGATTCTGAGGCTCGGACCATCAGTGAGTTTCCTCTAAATCAGCATAGATAAAACAGGAAAAATGAAAGGAGGGGACAAAATGTAAGAAGGCGTAAGAGAAATATGATTCGAAACAGCGTGTTGTGTTAGAGAAGCTGCAAAGATCTCAGTATGGTTGGTTAGATTATACAGTGCAAATGTTGGGTTAGGAGGAGACTAAATTTAAGAGACAGGGAAGAACTAGAGAAATGCAGTGCTATAACAAGATTTGTGTTTTGGGAAAGTATTTCTGGCATAGATATAGATGACAAACTAGAGGGGGAAAGATTAGAATCAGGGAGACATACCAGGAGGCTACTAAATTAATGCCTGGAGGGAAATGCTGAAAATCTTAACTATAGAAGCTGTGATAGGAATGGAGAGCAAGGGATGGATACAAGAAATATTTAAGCATTAGGACTGGCAAATATTTTAAAGACAAATATTTTCCCACTGCCATGAAAGCAAAAGGAAAAGTTATTTTCTCAGCAGCACTCTCAAAGAAAGCTTTATGGATTAGATATTGTATGAAATGAATACTCAAAACTGTGTCTATAGATTAAACAATGATCATCTTTTAACTTTAGTAATAGCAATCATATTTACAGTTTTAGATACAGGCTTCAACATTTCCTGAGAACTGATTTTTAAAACAGCTTTTATTTATACCTGCCAAAGCATTTTAAGGAATATTTTACATAGCTTTAAGTAAATGCTTTCACTACATGACTATTACATGTATTTCAATAGTACTCAAATGATAGAACTACATTGTAAAAGTCCCTTATTGTGAAGAAGAACACAAATGACATATTATATATTCTGATTTAATGTGCTACCATTGAAAGAGCTGCATTTCTCTCTTTGTTTCAAATATACTTCTTTATTGTTTACCAATGTAATTTTTAAGTCTCCAGAACATATAACAAAGTCATCAAGGATTAAGTAAACAATAAGATAGAAACATTATGCCAATATGTTTTTTTCCTTTATATACAAGCAATCAAGCCTTAAAATGTTGCCTAGATGCAAGCTGAAACTTCTTAGTTAGAGAACGTGAACACGGAGACAGCACTTCACTCTCAGCTACCTGTGCCACGGTAAAGAGCACAGGATCTGGGAATAGACCAAGCTGGTGGCCCAGGTAAGTTACTTTTCCATGTGTCTCTGATTTTTTCCTTTGCAAACTGAAGCACTGTTACAAGAAATAAATGACCTAGTACACATAAAGAGTAGCGCCTGATTTGAAAGGCTGGGAAGAAAGATTTAAGAAGTCAACACAACAAATATTAGCTATTTATGTAATACAAGTAGAACATTTTATAAGTATAATATGTACTGCTGCCTGGAGTTCTAGAAAAGGACACTCATTGATTGATGCTGAAAATTTAAATTGTTGCAGAATTTGTGGAACTCAATCAGGGAGGATTTATTAACCAAAAACTATACATCTTCTTTGATCAAGCATCCCTGTCTTTGGAATCAATTCCACAAACATAACCCTCTCAGTATCTAGAAGCTCGGAATAAGGTTGTTTTTGTTTATGTTCTTAATGGTAGAAGCAATGTTAATACCAACCATGGCACATTTTTATGTCTGACACAGTGCTGTTTTTGTCAACTGACACAATAAAATAGTTATTCTTAATTCCGTACTGTGGACATACAAAAAACACAATTAACTGTGCTAGCATTCCCTTTTAACTAGTCATAACTTAGTAACTTAAATGCTTATGTTAAGGTATTTAAATAAAACTTACATATACTACAGAAGTGCATGAGGCATGATGAAATTTCATTTTTGGAAATGTCATTACTGCCATTAAAAATCTCTTCTGTAAGTTAAGCATACGTTTTAATATATTCTTGAGGTATGAGGACATTAACCAAGCGATTTAAATCGTACGTGTATTTTATTAGCTGAAAATCTGCTGGTTTTGGTACTATATGTAACGAGTAAAAAAATAAAGTTTTATTCTAAATACCAAATCTGATGGGATTATACATGGCTGTCTGGCATATTGTGTGGAAAAAGATTCTATGGTCATATTTAAATCCACTGAGTAAAATACCATGATGAATTATTAACATTAGTATTGATGGTGGCATCAAACTCATTGTGTTATTGTTATGAATACACAGAAAAAAATGACCAAATCATGAGTTCTTCAGTTGGTTGGCATTAAAAACATTCAGCTAATATAATCTTTCTCATAATCTAAAAACCTGATAGTCATATTTTATTTTCCAGACATATTTTTATTTGAACAAAAAAAGTTTCAAATACACTATGTAAAAATTTACATTTTAAATTAGAATTTATTAGCAATTAAGCAATTTAATGCATCACAGGCCATTATTTAACATGTACTTAATAAATTTTTTAAAAAGACCCATAAAATATGCTATAATTTCACTATGTGACATAATTAGGCTGAAAATTTTTCATGTAGTTCTGTTTATGAATTTTTGCCCAATGTCTGAAAAAGACATATATATATATAAATAAAATATATATACACACACAGTCTGTACTTATGTTACTTAATAATTTGGTTCCCGTTAAGAGGCGACTGCTTAGAAAAATGAGTTAACAGTGATAAAATTTAATCCACAGGTGTTTTCTGCTAATTCAAAATAACTACTTGAGTCTATGATACAGAAGTGACAATAAACACCTTTAATTTTTTTTTTTTTTTTTAGTTTTACTTTAAGTTCTGGGATACATGTGCAGAACGTGAAGGTTTGTTACATATGTATACATATGCCATAGTGGTTTGCTGCACCCATCATCCCGTCATCTACATTAGGTATTTATCCTAATGCTCTCCCTCCCGTAGCCCTCCACCCCCAACAGGCCCTGTGTGTGATGTTCCCCTCCCTGTGTCCGTGTGTTCTCACTGTTGACCTCCCACTTATGAGTGAGAACATGCAATGCTTGGTTTTCTGTTCCTGTGTCAGTTTGCTGAGAATGATGGTTTCCAGCTTCATCCATGTCTCTGCAAAGGACATGAACTCCTTTTTCACGCCTGCATAGTATTCCATGGTGTGGACATGTCACTTTTTATTTATCCAATCATTGATGGGCATTTGGGTTGGTTTCAAGCCTTTGCTATTAAAAGTAGAAGCACCTTTAATTTTAAGAGAATTTTCTTAGAGGTATTATTTTATTTGGCATATCATGGTATTTCACCACTTAATGGACTGTTTTTTAACAATACAAACTGTGCATATTAATTTTTTCCATGTATTCCTTTCAAATAATACCATAATTAAACAGCATAGATGACATTATAAC
Source organism: Piliocolobus tephrosceles (assembly GCF_002776525.5). Taxonomy (NCBI): domain Eukaryota; kingdom Metazoa; phylum Chordata; class Mammalia; order Primates; family Cercopithecidae; genus Piliocolobus; species Piliocolobus tephrosceles. The sequence continues at coordinate 135,001,942 of NC_045441.1, read as the reverse complement.
AGTAAATACAAATTATGAGTCCAGGTAAGATTTTCCTTTTCAAATACTATTTCAATATGACATCTAATGCATAGAGGTGAGCAAACCCTTGCTGAATTTAATTAAACTTTATATAACTTGATTCCATCTTAGATGTCCCACACAACACAGGTTTAGTGACTCTGACAGTGCATATGCAGGTCACACCTCTATTGCCTGCCATTTTCTATGAGTCACATTCCCAGATCACCATCCCAGTGCAGATGAAGAAGGGTGTGAATGTATTAGAAAATGTAAGGAAAAACTTATATATGTTTGGGGAATTTTTCCTGGTAAAAGTATTCTCAGGATCTAATTTCACCTCTTTCCTAAACATAAAAACATTAAAGCATATATCACTATTTATGTTTATGAGGGTATTTCAAGCAAACCTAAATCATAAGGTAAATACAGAATATGGCCCCCAGGAGCTCCTCTGTATTTTTTCAACATTTTTACAGTATACCAAAAATATGTGATCTTCAGCAAGCAAATTCAGAGCCAACAACCACATCTTTGTATCTAGATTCCCTACTATCAGGGGAGGCTTTAAAATCTGCAGTGTCATAAAAAAATCAGTTACTTCAAGCTGTTATTATGAATAGCTGCCTCTAAAGTGAACTAAAGAAAAGTTTAAGAAGATGTTTTTCAAAACTTACAATTGAGGAAATAATTAACTTTGTCTTCTAAGTGCAAATTCTTTGTTGGAGAGAAAAATTGGTTTAAAACATTTAACCTTCATGATTTTACAGAAGGATCATGAAGTAACAGCCAACTAAAGGTATATATAATTTACTAAATAGTTACATGGACAGGATGAAATTGGATGTGTACTGGCTAAAAGTTTGTAAATAGGCTGTATTTTAAGTGACGATGTTATTTACTACAGATAAATAAATGGTATTCTAAGCATCTCTATAAAATAATACCCCTAATAGCACTCGATAGGAATATGAATGAATGAATGAATGGATGGATGAATGAGAGGGTTTGGAAGTCCTAACCAGAATAACGCCAAATCTTCAACTCAATATCAAATAGAAAAAACCAGTCTTATTCTTTACTGGTTTCTAAACTATGCAGAAATTATTTCATGTTCATTTAGTTTAATATCAATCTTATTGTTGGCAATTTCAATATGTTTGTGGTTTTAGTGAGTACAGTAAATGTCAGTCCCTTCTCTGAGTTCTAGATTAGAAAATAATTCACAGAGAGGAAATAACATTCTTTATATAAGTATTGCTGATACAAAAGAATAAGGCTTACATGTGTGATACAGTGGGATTCATTAACCTTATTTCTAAAATTAAACAGAGTCTCAAGCCATAGGAAGAACCAAACACCATAAGTCTCTTGGTGCTATCACTATTAGTGCAGAGGCAAAGCCTACTTTTATCTATCGTTCAGCAGAATCTATTCTTTCTGCAGGCAGCCTGGAAGGAGAAAGCAGGCGCTAAGCTAAGCACATCTAGGTAATTTTACCATAGTCACCAAACAGATAAGTAACTCAACCTAACATAGGAAGGAATGAATGAACTGTAGACATAGACTCTAAGAGTGTGATAGATGGACTTTTCTTCCCATAAAAGGAACTGTTAGGATGGAGAAAGAGGAAGCACCTCCACATTCCAACATCCTTATCTGCTCAGAACTAAAACATATAGGTTCTATAGAGCCCAGGAGATGGGAAAATCCAGTGTTTTAGTGAATCACTCTGTTACAAGTATTCTTTTCAAGGCTTTCATTTGAAAATGAACAGCTGTATACAAATGATTGCATCATTATTCTTATTTATTAAAATGGCAAAAATAAGCATATAATTTATTCAGCAGCCCAATATTAGTTGGTTGTAGAAATATACCTTATGTTTCTGATAACTACTTATCTTAAAATATGCATCTCTCTAGAAACAGAAAACAGCCAGTTTCAGATACTTGTATAGATATAAATGTAAAATTTTATTTTATTTCACACAATACTGGTTTTGAGGCTTAAAATTACTATATACCCTGTTTCATACTTTGCAAGTAGTAAAGCACTTCTCAAATCAGGACTAGATATGGGAAAATCTTTTTTTTTTTTTTTTTTTTTTTTTTTTGAGACGGGGTCTTGCTCTGTCGCCCAGGCTGGAGTGCAGTGGCCGGATCTCAGCTCACTGCAAGCTCCGCCTCCAGGGTTCACGCCATTCTCCTGCCTCAGCCTCCGGAGTAGCTGGGACTACAGGCGCCCGCCACCTCGCCCGCCTAGTTTTTTGTATTTTTTAGTAGAGACGGGGTTTCACCAGGTTAGCCAGGATGGTCTCGATCTCCTGACCTCGTGATCCACCCGTCTCGGCCTCCCAAAGTGCTGGGATTACAGGCTTGAGCCACCGCGCCCGGCCCGGGAAAATCTTTAATGTACATGTTTTATTTCTTCATCCCACTGACATCAATCACTAAACAGACAACTTGCCCAAGTTGGATCTCCATATGTTTAATATTTTAAAGAAAAGCACATTTGAATTAAGAATTTCTGAGCCTAGAACTCTCCTTATTCTGTATACCATTTACAACAAATACGAAAATCTACTTCTTAAAAAGAAAAGACAAGTGTAGACATGTCACATTTCTTTTCTTTCAATCATAAAAAAGATTCACAAGACAAGAAGCTTTCTGTAAACTTTAAGAGATTTGATTAAGTTTTTGTCTAGAAGAATTTACTAATAAGGAATAGTAAATTAAATCTAAAAGAAATTATACAACTTGAAAGGTTTTGCCACTTAAAATAGACAAAAAACATATATCATCATACATTTCTTAACAATAAGGATATACTTTGAGAAGTGAATCCTTAGGCAATTTTGTCCTTGTGCCAACATCATAGAGTACACAATCACAAACCTAGATAGTATAGCCTACTACACACATAGCATAGACTGTATGGTATGGGCTGTTGCTTCTGGGCTACAAAACTGTACTGCATGTTATTATCCTGAATACTATAGGCAATTATAACACAATGCCTATTTGTGTATCTCATCACATCTAAACATAGAAAAGATACAGTCAAAATATAAAATACAAGATGAAAAATGTCACACCTCTATATGACAGCTCCATTATAATTTTATGGAACCACCATCATGCATGTGGTCCATCCCTGAACTGAAATGTCATTATGGGACACATAACTGCAAGATTTAAAATATGATATGTACCACACAACTTTGATATCATCTAAAATGATATGTTGTAGGTTTATAACTGCACAAAGGTTAATAAGACCTAAATTAAATTTGTGGATTAATTTTTTTACCCGATTTTGCCATATATTGATGGTAAAGAGTAAAATTTGAACAATGATTTTCATTTCCTGAATATCTGTGCCTAGAATAAAATCGAGATTATATATTTCTCTCCAATTAGTTGATAATAACATTATTAGTTTGTGTTAAGTAAATAATGTACTACACTCTATCAACCAATGAATTTTGCTTGCCTAAAGCTCATTTTAAGTTTAAATTGTTTTTATTAAGACAAATTCATTACTATGTTCAAGGTCTCTATAAACCAGCAGTATTTGTTTTTATGTGCATTTTCATATTTTACATTTAAAATATACCATTTGGGGAGAAGTATATGAATTGAGGAAGAGAAAATAGACTAATATACTATTGCTTAATATTGTTGCATTAGTTACTTAAAATAATTGCACTGGAAAAGACCTCTCTGTAAACTTGTAAACAACTTAAATCCCTTGAATGGTGTTTTAGAAAATATATTTTTACATATAATATTTAATATATGTGATATATTAAATATGTATATATGTACTTTATAACAGGTATTCAAATGTTTTTATCAAATATGTACATACAAATACATATATATTTATACACACATATGAATGTGTGTGTATATATACACATATATGAATGTGTATGTATATATACACATGTATAAAATCATATTTGATAGAGAATATTTGAATCAATTCAAAACACATTTCCCAAATGTGATGGTCATGAAATCATAGGTTAATAGTTCTACAAAATGATGTAAATTAGCCTTTATGAGAGATCATTTATCTCAGTGAAAATTCAGTTAACTCTAAAAAGTGAATTTATTAAACGCTAGCTTGAACTCCTCATCATTTAGAACTGTACCGTCAGGGTCTTTATAATATGTTCAAATAAATGCAACTCCCTAAGAGTAAAAGATTTTCTTTAAACTTCCCACGTGTGTCCCATGTATCTACATTTACAGAAAGGAAAGATACACGATTCGTTCCATCAGCTCAGCAGCAGTTCATTTTCACTATCTGCAAAGAAATTAGATTATATTTTTACATAACCATAGTGATGAGCTTTGTTTTCAAGTTTATTCTAGTCTGCTTGTACAGCACATAGTATTAACAGTTTTTATATGTGTGTCAACAGAGAAAAAGAAGTAAGTCATAAGCAAATACATATTTGAAATGCATTTGTTGTGAAATAAATATCTTCTGTCCCTCATATTAAAAAGGTATTTAGGAACAGAAAGTTTTAGCATACTCATTACATTTAAAAAATGTGTACCAAAGAAAAATGATAGTTCTAGATTTTCATGCTACTTTTTGTCTTGTGATGACCTCTCCTGGTTGAGTTGCTCATTATCTTAGATTCAAGTAGTTTCCATCCTTTTCTCCTTTGAATGTTTTTGGTATTAAGAATATAACTATCATACTTTCCTTCAGAGCTACATATAAAGTAAATAAACATGTTCATTAATGTAAAGTACAATTGATATTTAAAGTACTGAATCCATGAAGCTCATTCTAATCAATAAAGTTCTGTAGCATCCTTATTATCTAATTCATTTCCAGGATATAGTGCAACTTTGCATTTTGGTCACACAGTTTAAATTCAAACAAAATAAAAAGCCACCTTAATTAAGTCATTATACATTTTTAAACAATAGAGAATAAAAGCCAAGTTAATAAAAAATCTTAATGGCTGTAACTATTAACTATCTTAAAAGTAATTGTTTTTCTATGTTCTCTGTCTTCAAATTCTAACTAAAAAGTTAACAACTCAGAAAATATTTCTGAAATAACAACTTTTTCTATCTTAAAATGTATTAACCCAATGGCTGCCAGTGTTCCATTTGCTACACATGGCAAATGTTTCAGATGGACCCATCATAATTAAAGTATACAGAGTGATGAAACACGGAACCCAGGAAAAACCCTGGATATGAGGACCTTCAATCACTGAAGAGAATACATTTAACATATAACGAGTTTATTTTCCAGTAAAAGTGGTAGGAAATTCTACATAACCAGACCTTGAAACGGAAACAGAAATTTCATCAAACTAGTTTCCCAATGATAGAGTTACATATTTGTGTAAATATCAACAGCAAGCATTATATCCCCATAATTTCTGTTTAAATTTATAAAATTGACATAAATATTAACAATATTTAACTCTTTGTGATTTAACTTGTGTTATAAATAATGCTATACAATGTTTTCAAGTTCATTACAAACTTAGATTGCCAGTTTTTCTCCTTATCTTTAAATATTGTGAGAAAAGAAAAGCTAATACTGTACTTACGAAGATATGTCAAAACAGTAATACTGACTCATCACAGGATACTATATAGTAGATTCCTTACTGCAACTTAAAATGTCCTTTTTCAATGCTATTCCTGTTGATATTTACCACCATAATAAGAACATTATTATCAAAGATGTATTAATATATCCCAAAATCTTATAAACAAAGAGAAGACTACTTCGCATATGATGAGCTCTGGAAAATATTAAACTTTTTTTTTCCTAAATGGACAAAAAAAACACAAACAAAAACACAAAAAAAAAAAAAAAACTTCCTTTTAAACGCTGAAATCTCCATGATAATTCTTTACCAACTTACTCATTCTCAGAAACAAGTATGCGCTTATGAATATTATCCGAAGATTCCTATAGGCAGTCTTTCTAGTGTTTAACTCTTTCTTAACCAAAGGAACAATCACGCATTTCCTCTCTACATGCACAGTATGCACTTCTAAAGGAATGCAGAAAATGGGCCAGAATCTTCCATTTCTTTCTAAACCTCGTGAAAATACGGCAGTCTTACACACACACACACGCACGCACACGCACACAGTTGATTAAAATGCAGAGATATACATATTGAATAGAATTACTTTCCTGAAAACTCTATTAGGAATCTGCTTATTACTACATTAACGACGCTTTGCACTGAGTGTCCCAAGTCCCGTACTGCATCAGTCATATCCATGATATCAAAGTATCAAAGAATTAAAGCAATTTCAGTTACAATTTCACTGCCTTCCATTTTAATAAGCAAGTACTAAATGGGCATTAACTTTTTAAGGGGACGGGAGAGGCTAAAGAGGCTCTATAGGTGCCCAAACTGTTTAAAATATGCTCCTCTTGTTAACCTCAACCCCGTGCTCGTTAAGTTATAACCATAAATAAAAATAAGAAACTTGGTTTTGCCATGGTCTTCACTTTTCATTCACTGACCTGCCTAACCCAAATGCAGTTAACACTCCCTGCACAAACAACTCCTAAGAAGCTGCCATCTGTCTACACCAGTCTCTCTAGCCAAGCTCTTGCCAACCCATCACCAAGACCAGGAACAACTTTCCAGAAACATCACCAGCGTCACAACCCTGTCTCTTCTAAAACAGAAACGCTGGGTTTCGAGTTTGTCTACTGCAGTGGCTGCAAGTGTGTGACAGCGGAGACACACACATATCAGGGTGCGAGCACTGCGATGTACTTCGGAGTTGATACCCTGGTGCCAAACATCAATGCCGCACTGAAACTGCTCCAGCGCAGAGCGAGGAGACGGCTACTTACGGGACGTGGAGGGAGCCGTCCAGACTCTGCAGAGGCAGCTGCTGACAATCCACAGCAGGAGCACTGCCCCGCAGCCGGCGCGCGGAGCCGCCAGCATCCTTCGCCTCCCGGCCGGCGGCGCTCCAAGAGCTCGTTGCGGAGATGCAGTCCGTCTCTCCGTAGGGTTCTTGAAGGGAGATGGGCTGTCCTCAAATACGCGAGCAAGCCAAGCCCCTCCCGCTTCCTCTTCTCCCCTCACCCGCCTCCAGGCTCCAGTTTTTCTGGGTTTGGAGCAGCAGGGGTGTCTCAGCCTTCGTTCTCCCTCCGTGCGGGTATTGCCTCTTGCACTGTATGCCAGTGCAGTGCCGGGGGAGGAAATTCAAACCAAGAAGGCAAAGGAGGGGGAAGAGAGGAGGAGACGGACGCCTACCCCGCCCTCTCCTCGGAAAAAAAAAAAAAAAATCACCAAAGACGGGGGAGGGGGGTAATCAGAAGAGCGGAGGCTGCAGAAGAGGAAGGCAGAGCGACGGGGACGGTGGTGCTGCTGTTGCCACTGCGGGAGAGCGCTCCCTCCGCCGCCGGGCAGCGTGACTCGGGGGCTTTCCAGTCGCCCGTCAGCTCACATGGAGAGCTTGTGTATGTGGGGAGCGCGCAGCGCAGCTGGGGCGCACGCACGGCCTCAGCGCTGCGCGGCGCGGGGAAGCATCTCCCGAGCGGCGGAGCGCGAGCAGCGGCAACGGCGGCGGAGAGCAGGAGACGCCGCCGCCGCCAGAGCCTGCGAGCCCGGGCGGCGAGCGAGGCGGAGGGAAGCCCTCCCTTCGCTTCCCTTCTCGGTCCCCTCCTCGGCTCCTCCTCCGCCTCCGCCTCCTCCTCCTCTTCCTCTTCCTTACCGTACCCCTCTGGCTGTCAAAACCCTTCTGCCCTGCCCTGGCCTCGTTTGAAAGCAAAAGGGAGACTGAGCCGACCGGCCGGGGCCGATCAGCTGGGCGGGGGCGAAGGAAGGAGGCGCGCGCGTCTCCCTTGGCGGGAGGTGATGCTGTCCGCGGTGCTGAAGTTGGGGATTTGCCGTGTAATCCTAGAACCCTGCTCCAAACCTGGCTGCTCCCCACCTGGTTGCAGGAAGGAGAACACCCTCTCTCGGATGCCTTCTCTTTGCCTTCTCTCCTCCCCTTCAGATAGAGATGGTACAGGCTCCTGGAGCTCCGGCCCCCCGGGAACCACAATCAGGCGTCCGACAGTCAGGTCTTCCGAGTGGTCCTAACACCAAGTGACGGTACTAAACATCCTGACCGACTGGAGCAGCGAGAGAGGACTGCAGATGCCGTTAATGCACATGTTTTCGATATGTAATTAATTCATACTCATATATATGCACACGTACACCAAACACACGCTGCTGCCAGGAGAGACTACACTAAGGCAAACACGCATACAAACACAAACACAAAACGGAAATACATAAGCAGGCATATGGGTAAGTACTTCAAGGTACCTGAGGCATTGCAAGCACTAAGAATTAAGGATGTTTAGAGAGACCTAGATTCTCTATTCACATTTAGATAATTTTAATAATAATTATCAAGCTCTTCTCCCAGCTCACAGCTCTTCACACTCTACACTCCATATGTTTTTCTTCCATCTAGTCTACTTGAAGTATTTGAATTCTTATGTCTCTGTGGAGCCAAGCATTCCACTGACTTTACTGACACAATTAAAAATTATTGGTCATCCAAATATCTAATGATGTTTGTGGAGGACTGAGTAGGAGTAACCATGTCTTTCAATGTTATGCAACGAATAAGCATTTGCCTTTAAAGGTAAATAGAAAATTTATGGAGACTTGCCTACTCCTGGAGTAAACTGAGTTTTAAACGTCATTGTTTGGTCTTAGAAAGTTCTACTGTATATAGTACTGTGTATTCACTGCATAATTAATGTGGTGTTAATGGGACTGATTCAGCACTTTTTATTTGATCTTTGTTTCTTGTTGATTTAAAAGGATGCTTTCTCCTAGTAAGAACTGCAGATTGGGTACAATATGGAAAATGAAGAAACACACAGATGACTAACGGGAGGTAAACTGCCTCCTCATTCTATAAAATACTCCTGTAAAATAATACAGCAAATGCATCCTTATGGATTATAAAATACCCCTTTGCTATTTGAATTACCACAGACTGTCAAAAGTCAATGACCACTTGCCAAAACACTCCAGTAAAGAACTGCCATCAGCCATTTCTAAGAGCTCAAAGAAACAAGTCATAGGAAAAAATACTGTCAGAAAGCATAACTTTTCAGAATAGTCTATTATTTAACTATGCCTCTCCATTTTAACTATCACACTAATCTCCACTAACATAGCATTAAAGTATTTTCAATAGAAGAAAAAAGGCAACGATTGAAAGCATTACCATTTCAGTAACTCAGTGAATGCTATTCCATGGATATCTCAAGCAGATCTGAAGCAATTCTATTTCCCAGAGTACCAAACTAAAAGACATGCAATAGACATCTATTTAATTATTTTGTAACAGAAAATGATATACCTGAGGGTGTATACTTCTCCAAAAAGCATTCTGTTCAGTTTGTAGTCATTTCTCCTAATGAGAAACAACAAAACTCAATTTAATAACACATGTAAATACCTGCACCACCTCTGTGCCATATAGAATGGTCTTATTTCATGCCAGTATGAGCTAAGAGCCTGCTTTAATCTGTTTTCAATGCACTTTGTCAGGTTTGAAAGTTATGTCACATCATTTGTAACAAAACTGCCTTTTCCTTCAATTTGTGTTAATTAGATATGGACATCTGGAACTCAAAATACTTAAAGTCATAAGACTTTAATTGTTGCCAGATCAGAGATTCCCTAGAGTATAATGCTATGTTCTTCCTATCCAACTCCATTAGAGTTTATATTTTCACCATTGTTACAATTAGAATTTAGAGTTAAGCTGCTTCTTCCTTCAGTTATCACTATGACTTTTAGTGAGAAGGTAGGAATTAGTAAGCCTGTTTGTTCTGGTCAAACTACACGGTCCAGCAGAACTGGTAATCCAATAAATGGACTTACAACAGTCCAACCAGGTGTTTATTAGATATGATAAGCATGGAATTTCTTGTTTCTGAGAGTGAATTCATTATTGATATCTATATTACATTGACATTTGCAAATAATTGAAGACAGCTAATAATGAGTTGAACATATGTCTCCTTAGTTGGAAGTAAGGTCAGTTAAAGCTTGAAAGTAGTAAACCTAAGTGGACCAAACATACATACACACAAACCCACCCATCCCTCCCAGCCCCACCTCCCCGAAACACACAGCATGACCAGAAAAGACAGTGGGCAGTTTGCATTACTTTGGAAGTAGAGTAATGGAAATTAAGAAAAGAATAGACATTTTCTCTCTCCCACTGCTCACATCCTCTTTACATCAATAGATTTTTAAAAAATGTTAGCTTGATCCCATGAGTAGTGGTTTCATTAGCAGTATATGCATTCTTTATCTGCATCCCCAATATTAATTGAGTAGCTACTATTATTGGGTTTGGCATTATGCTACATAGAGATTATGCCTATGACCAAGACAGATACTACATTGGTGGTGAGTGATTGGATAAAGGGACCAAAATAAGTCCATATCTTCTTTATGTTAACATTGATTCAAGTAAATCTTGACTGGCTATTTTTTCCCAATATCTTAATACATTCTTAAAATTAATATCCTCAACAAATATTAAAAATATTGTTATCACAATCATCATTATTATTTCAGAGTTCTGTAAATAGTCTGCCACAAGGTAAATTATCTCAAAAGTCTGCCCAAATTTTGGAACTTAAGTGAAAAAAGGAGTTAAAATATTTCAGTCTTAACACTTTGAAGTGATTGCATGAAGCACCGGAAAAATTCAGGAATTTTCATTAGGTTAAAAAAAAATGGTATATATCTAGGTGAGTGCCTAGGAGTAGAATTTCCTTCTGTAAAGGAAGCTGTCCAACTATGCCCAGAAATCAGTGAATGCCTGCTGAAAAGTCGGTCAAATTAGAGTAGATATATTTGCCAGTCTGATTGCACCCTGTAAGAAGGCTTTAGCACTTGCTTCTCTGAAAATATACAAGAATCCTGGAATGTTATACTTTAGTGAGCATGAACAGGATGAAGTAAAGTCCCATAGGAAAACCTCTGGTGAGCAGAAAAATCTACCTGGATTTTGGGCCTTTGGCCCTGATAATTGTCCCTGGGCACTGTGAGATACTTCACATCATAATCAAATATCAATTAAAATGCCATAATGAGGAAGATACATAAACTCAAAGGGACTTCCAAAATTTCACTTTATTTTGAAGGTCTCAGGGAAATGCCTGACACTTAGTGTTATTTGGACTAAACACCTTAAATATATTGGTGAAGAAACAATTCATGTTTCGGCTGTTTAATGTTAGTAGGAAAGGTAAAGACAGCAAAGGGTGGTCTTAATGCACTGCTAAACATACTTTCAATTAATATAAGAAACTGGGAGGAAAAATGGTGAAACTAATTTGTGTATTTAGAATATAAAACTTGACCTTAATATTTATTGCATTCTTCATGTTTTGCGGGGTGAGGTGGGGGTCACAGCCTAGCTCTGTCGCCCAGATATTAAGTGCATTTCTTTTGAGTGTCATAATCACGTAGAAATTAGGAAGAACCAGACAGTCATTCAGGAAGCAAGTTAGAGTGGGAGGGAACTGAGCCTGGTCTCTGGGATTTGTGTATTGGCTTACAAACTCTTTGTGTGACCTTACTCACATGATGAATGCTTTCATTTTCTCACCTATAAGATCAGAGTAGTATTTATACCCATAAAATTTGATTACTTGGAGAATTAAACATAATTTATATATTATACTGGGCACAGAAAGTGTTCTCTACAGAGTAACTACTGGTACTATTATTATTAACCAGATAAATTAATATACCTCGAAGTTCTAAACTGAAGTTCTAGAATCTTAAGTTTATCCCTCAATATATTCATATTGCAAAATCATTTAGACTTTTTTCTGGATTAAAAAATCTTCTGTCAATGAGAAGTTATTTCAAATTGTCTGAATATTAAGATCAATTTATGTATTAATGTGAAAGCAGTGTGAAAAAATAAAATGCATATTGGGATAAAATTTTGGAAATGCATTTGGAATTTGAAAGAACTATGAGAACGTATGGTCTATAGAAATATAAGGCAAGGTGTGGGGCTTGTGAACTGAGGTACATGTTTTCCAACAAAGATCACTTGTTAAGATTTTGAAAATTACCTTTATTTCAATTAAAAGAGAGAAAAATAGAGTTGTTTGAAATTATTCTAAGCATTAAAATATTACTACTCCATTGAGACTAGACGTATAGACTGTCTAAGCAACAAAGAGGACCCATTTCCTAAAGCAATAGTTTCAGGAGTTGAAGGAGAGGGGAGAAAAAGGCCTTTAAGTGTTATAGGCTGGTTACAGAGAGGCAGTTAGGCTCTCAGAATTGCAGTTCCAGAAGTGGTTGCTGCTGAAATATTCGATTGTATGAGTGGATTGTTTCCTGAAAAATCCAGGATTCAGTTGGACTGTAGTTGGTCTAATCACTACATCTACCCAAAGTAGACTGCCTACAGCAGGCTTTAGGAACTAGGACTTGTTACAGTATGACCAGCTCACAGTTTGCAATGTATCATCAAAGATTTGTTTTAATGCAAAAGACTAAACTATAATAGGAAGACTGTTGAGTACGTTTATGAAGCACAGTCTTATGGGCAAGGGCTTGAAGACCTTTAGATTTTATAACACAGATCATTTGATTTGATAGAATTGAGTAATGTGTCTGAATCACATAGGCCAGTGTAGATTTTGCTGACTTTTGTGTAAAATTTGTGATATGAGTAGCTAGGCTGTGGAAAGTATCTTAGTCTGAATTTAGAGATGTATGCTATTACTACTTTAAAAGCAGATTATGTGAAGTTTTATGTGGACTTTTCTTGTCAGTCAAGTCATTTAAACTTTTATCCTTCTAGTGATGTCATGATTATACATTTTAGACCACAGGGAATTGGGTAGAATTTACTCCCAAATAGGAGATCAGTAAGTCCACAGAAAATATTTGGGTTAATAAACATCAAGAGTGAATATGATTTCATCTCAGGGGAACGAGGGTGAGTGAGAGCATAGAAGAGGAGATGGATGAAATTCCATGAAGAATTGGGCAACAGCCTTCATTCCAAATACAATTTATTTGATTTGGATTAGAGATAGAAATGACTTGAACTGGAGGGTTATGTCTATGTCTGCGACTTCCTCTTGGAATGGGGCCTGTCAAATCTTTTTGGTAGTAAGGGAATACAGAGGTGCGTATTGAAATAGCAAATGAAAACAATAGTCATGACCATTAGATTTCAGCCCTGGGATATTATCTGGTTCTTAATAATGAGGGAGAGGTATTGTGATACTTTATTCAGGTATTTAAGAGGAGATGAGCTTGTATGTAGAGAACAAATGTAAATAAAATTAAAAATGATTTGTGAGGACTACAGAAAGAAAAAAAGGCAGTAGCTGATACAGACAATCATCTTTGGTCTAAGTGGAACTAGAGAAATATTGTGAAATGCTCCAAATCTACTTAATGTTGACACACATGTATGGTACTTCATTTGGTTTCTAAGAAAACCTATAAAATCCTCAAACTTTCAAAATAGTGTGAGACTGATGATAATGAATCTTGTGTAGATAGCCTTGGGAAGGATGCAGAGTTGTTTTATTTGGGGCAAAAGATGGATTTAGACATTTAACAAACAAGTTTGCCTAAATTGTCATATTCTAGAAAAAAAATTCAGCAACTCAGTGGGATAAAAAGGAAGATGGAATTAGGATGGTGATAGACAAAATATATTTGAAAGAAGGGAGTTCATCTAGAAGAACTCACAGACTTTGTCTTTTTCTAGGGTTGATTAAAGTGTATCATTCCGCCTCACCCTCAAGGAGATATTCTGGACCAAGATCAACTATAGTATCTTCAGTTGACTTAAGGAGAGAAAACCCTTGCACTAAGAAGCTTTTAGTGTCAGTAAAGACAAATGGTACACTCCAGCCATATTGAATATTAGGGCTGGTGCTATATGCTCTGTCTAGAAAAGAATAAGCTCATTTCTGAGATGTAGAGTCTAAGATGATGCTGGCAGGTCCCATTTTCTTTATAGTTAATGTTCTTCTAGACATGTAGCAAATTGGAGAGTACATAGTTTTAATGGGGTTCATGTGAAAGCCAAAAATCAACTTTTAGTAGCAGCAACATCATTTACAACAAATAAAGGTTAAGAAAATGTACCACCTAGCAAATAAATTATAAACACTTAACCCAGTTTTAGGAGATGGTTTCTGTCTTAGAAAAAAAGACAATAAAATGGGTGGCTTATAAACAACAAGAATTTATTTTTCAGTTTTGGAGACTGAGAAGTTCAAGATTAATGTGCCTGCAGATGTGACGTCTGGTGAGAACTTGTCTCTCATAAATGGTACCTCCTAGCTGTGTCCTCTGTTGGTAGAAGAATAAAAATTCTCCTAGGCCACTTTCATAAGGACACTAATCCCCACGTGTGTTCTGACCTCATAATGGATCCAACTGCCAAACACCTCATCTTCTAATAGTATTAACTTGAGGCTTAGGATTTCAAGATATGACATCTGAGGGTACATATTCAGACTACAGTAATTTCCAAATTATTATCTCTTTACATTCCACACAATATGATGTCTGCTTGTTGAATGTCCAAACATCTGAGATCCTCAATGTTTTCCTAGAATATTTCTTGGAATTTCATATTCAATTTTCCTCATTAGTTTTTGAAAATGCTAGATCTAGTGACAAAGTTGAATGACATTAGGTAGCATCCAAAACCCAATCCAGTGATTAGACTGAAGTCAGCAGTCAGACAGACCAGAAAAAATAATATAACAAACAGGGCACATTATTCTGGAGAATTTGGACATTTTAAGAGCAAAGTAGACAATCAACAGAACAAATGATCATTTATTGTTCACATGGTAGGAGTCGACATTATTGTTTTGAAACTAAAGATTACCAAAAATATTTTTTTATCAGCAAAGATAAATTGATTTAAATCTCTCTACAAATTTTATTTACTATATCCTCAATTTGCAATAGTGGAGCTATATAGTGCAGCAAAATTTGAGATGATAATTACTGCCTAAATGTTTTAAGCTAGTTTGCATAGTTACTGCCAAAACATTTACAGTTTACTTCCATAGTTCTTACTGCACCCAATTTCATGTAAGCATGCACCCTGCCATCAAACAATAGGAAACTCGAAGTCTTCTTTTACTTTTGCAGAGCTGAAGGCAATTATGGAACCTAAAGTTGTCTTTTATATCAAATACCGCAAACAAATAATAAATTTTACTTCAGTTTGAACTATGTGATGATTATAAAATACATTTCAGAAACGGTTTTAACTATATGCTTTAGTATAAACATGTTTGATTCTTCTTTTCAAAAATGTTTTTCACTTGAATATATAAATTTTAAAGTTCCTCTATTATAGTAATTCTGCTAAGATCCAAATAACTGTGTTATTACAATTGAATGATCATCATGGTAGTTTATGTGATCATATAATAATTAATGATAACTTAGTCTATTGAAATTTCCACTTGATTACCATTTATCCAGGAATAGGGAGGAGAGAGAGGAGATGATTTTTTTCATTTATATCTTGTTTAAGAATATTTCTAATGTATACTAGCTTATATATCTGCTTTAGTATGTTGAGTAGATTGCATGTAATTTAATCTTTCTTTGAGAATTCATTAATTTGATAATGCAATTTATCATTTCAACTTTATGTACTAAAATTGAATTAGATTGAAATATTTCTGATTCCAGAGTTAGTGTGACTGTATGTTAAAATTGCTTTTTCCTACTTCTCTTCATCTCCTTAAATCTTCAAGAGTCCATGGAACAAGTTGAAACTGAGGTTGCTTACCACTTGGAAGGCAACTCTTTAGTCCCCTGAAAGACCAAATAGGAATAAAGCTGTGTCTGAGAGGCAAGAGAGGTGAATGGAGCAAACTCTGCCTGAGATCTTTGGGGCAGGCTGATCTAATTTGGTCAAGAATTAGCCCAAACACTAGGTAGTAATAAACAGTAATTTTTTAAATATTGTCTTGCTTATATTTCTTTGGGACTAGAATGCATGTATAGCTACTCATATAAGTCTAGGCCTCTATTGTCTTAAAAATTTAACTTCAAATATACCATATGTATCCTAATTCAAATTATTTGATCTTATGTCATTTTCATAAATGCCAAGTATGGAAGACAATGCTATTTTTTGTGGCGTTTCAGTTACTGACATTTAGGTAACAACATTTGGTTACTGTAAGGATTATGGACTGACATGTTGGCATTTTCTTTCTTTAGAAGGTTCTGGAACTTTTTGTTCGTCATCTTGGAATCCCTAGCCGAGAATAAAAATAATTTAACAGACATCTATACTGGGAGTGACAGAAACAAGTTAACTATAATTTATTTCCATGTGAATGTGTGAGTGTGGGGGGGATGGCATATCTAACTAAATAAAAGGAAGGGACATGTATCTAATTTTTACAAGGCTATGGATATGATACTCATTATTTTAGGTATAATCTACAAATGTGCTTCACATTTAATCGATAATAAGTAATTTTATATGCTAACACTCCATTATGTAGAACACTTTTTATAGTTATGTAATTTGAGTGTAAAAACCACTATCATCTGCTCTTAACACATTTGAAATAAGACAATGGTCATTCTTACAATTTATGACATCTTGAGTTAACGAGAAGACCTTTCTTCATATTACTTTTTAAATTCATGTACTGTGGAAGTGTTATTCACGTTCACATTGGGGTGAGTAACCAGAAGGATAGGCTCGAGGGAGACTTTTCTGTTTTCTATTCTGCTAGAGCCTATTACTTAAATTCCACCAGAAACAGAGAGGAATGAATTGGGATGGGAATAGTTTAAGCTTATCTTTAGTATACAGT
Organism: Piliocolobus tephrosceles; assembly: GCF_002776525.5. NCBI lineage: Eukaryota > Metazoa > Chordata > Mammalia > Primates > Cercopithecidae > Piliocolobus > Piliocolobus tephrosceles. The sequence goes on along the minus strand of NC_045441.1, from coordinate 134,985,031 downwards.
CAGTAAAGTATTCCTAATTGATTAGAATGCAGTTCTTGTTCTAAGTCATTTGTTATTAGTTAACATATGCAATCAAAGTGTCTTAATAAGAATTCTCTCAATTTTATTGACCAAGAAACTGTAAGAACATTTTTTTTCTTCTTGTTAATGTTGGTCCTCTGCTAGGAAAAAATATAGGAAAACTTTACACTAAAATAATCAACTTCACCCTAAAATGATTAACTTGCCTAAGATAACTCTGATTATTGTCCAGTGCCTCTGTACCCAGGAGGGTGAACATATAGAAAATTAAACTGAAATAGGAACAAGATGTTTGGTGACCTCACAAACGTGTTTGTAAAGAACCACAGCTATTGTATGAAATCAATAGTGGCTTCATGCTCTCTCCGCTCAGCCCTCCCCTGGAAAGTCACCACCACCACCACCACATTAAATAAATAGCACAATCTATTGCATCCTTTCTCTCTCATACAGCTTGACATCTTTCTTAGTATACAATTTGCCTGTCATTTACCACTCACTAAGAGACACAATCAGGACTAGTGGAGAAGTGGGGCAAAAGGGAAAAGAAGCACACACTGAGGTGTGCCGGGCTCTCTTCCTGTGGAAATGGCATTGTCATTATTCCCCCTTGACCTCAACGATTTCTAATTTACTAGGTTCACAAAGATGTGTCCTTTCATGATTCAAAAAACCCCTAGCCAGAATGTTCCCAAAGTTCTCATTCGAAAATAAAGTAGGATTTTATACAACTAAATTCAAATTTCAAACCTGAATCCAATGTCCCTGTCTTCAGTGATGAAAATGACAATTGTATTTCCCTAACACTCTGGTGAGGACCTTTCATAATAAGTATAGTATTTAGTTAAATGGCAGGACTGTTCGTCTTTATGGAGACATGCACTGTATTCTGTACCACATCGATATATGATTCACTATGTGAAACGATCACAATAATTCATTTCTCAAATTTCAGTTCTCAACTTAATCTTCCTCCTCTCAGTTCATTCAACATTTGAAGATAGTGTAAAACTTGAAAAATTGCTTTACAATAATTAACAAACTAATTTCCTACTCCAGGTTACTCTGGAAAGAGTCACATAGAGAGAAGTTGGGTAACTTTCCCCCTTATTTGACTTCAAAGACCATCGAGTGTATGGTTCTTATTTTCAGGAGACAGGGAGAGACAGAAAGAGACAGAGAGAGAGAGGGACAGAAAGAGGGATATTTTAGCTTCTCCAAGCAAAGTGAGGAGGAAAGTTACCCAGATAATTACTGCCATCAGATACTTTCGCTTGCTTATCTCTGTTGAAGACCATCATCTGAATAATTACCTTTGGCTTCTCGCTACTGGCAGACATTGCTTATCATAGGAGGAAATTTAAAGACTAGGATGACACTATTCCATTTCTCATTTTATAATAAACAACTACAATAAAAAACAAAAACAAAAACAAGCAAACAAAATATCATCAGAACATAAAATAGTTTGTAAAAGTCTGAGCTTTGAAAGTTTTATTCCTGAATTCAGACCTTTAGCTCATATTCCACAGTGTCTGTTACATTCAGTACATAAAATCAATGGACTGAAATTAGGTGAAGAAAATAGTACATTACAACGTAGTCATTTTAAATTCCTAAGAATAATAATATCAATTTTAAACATAAGAAGTACATCGAATGGAAATATTATATCAACTTTTGTACTTTTTACTCTTTTTCACTTAGTTCTGTGAATGCAGAGAGTGATCAGTTAACTTCAACATTTATTAAACTTTAACATGTATTAAAACATTAGAGGAAGGGTTTCAAAACCCTTAATATTTAAATTAATCCCAAGATTATGCTCTTGAATAGCATTTATTATTAAAACTTTAGAGAAAAAATCAAAGGAAGAAAACAAGATAAATTAAAACTAAAAAGTTTTCCAAAAAATGTGATTTATGGTTCATAGTTCCATAGTGAGCAGAGTACGAGATTAAGAACAACATGCACAGATTGGTTTTAGAACAAAAAGGTGAGTGACTTCTTCCTTTGCTCTAGTAAGAAATACTGGTAGATAACATGGATATTTTGAAACACTAAAGAGAGAAAACAATGACTGACTAATCCAAAATCCATCAGTAAGTCACTGTCCAGTCAAATTCTGCTTTATGTCACTAAACAATCTCTACTGCCTTCCACATAAGGGAAGAAAATACAGAAAATGCAGTACTTACATTGAAAATAAAAATAAAAAGTGAGAGAATATATTTATAAATGATATACCTGAAAAGGGGTTAATATCCAAAATACATAAGAAACTCAACTCAATAGCAAGAAAATAACCTGATTCAGAAATGAGCAAATGACCTCAACAGACATTTTCAAAAGAAGACATGCAAATAGCCAATAGGTTTATAAATAATATCGAGTATTACTCATTACCAGGTAAATGCAAATTGAAATCCCAGTGAGATACTACCTCACACCTGTTTGAATAGCTGTTATCAAAAGGATATATTATGATAAGTCTTGGTGAGGATGGAGAAAAAATGTAAATACATAAAAAATACATTATAAACAATGTAAATAAACAGCCATTATGGAAAATGATATGGAGGGTCCACAAAAAAACCCAAAAATTATGTGAACAAGAATAAGCCACGCACAGAAAGACAGATACTGCATAATTTTACTCATATGTGGAATCTAAAAAAGTTGATCTCGTACCCCAGGGGTTGAGCTGGGGTACCTGGGGATGTATTGGCCAAAGAACACATTTCAGTTAGATAGGAGAAATAAATTCAAGAGACCTACTGTACAACATGGCAACCATAGTTAACAGCATATTGTGTTTTTGAAAAATGCTAAGATGGTGGATGTGAAGTGTCAATTTACAAAAAAAAAAAAAAAAAGAGAGAGAGAGAGAGAACAGAACTACCATATGATCCAGCCACTTCTGAGTATATATCCAAAAAACCTGAAATCAATATGTCAAAGAGATATGTACACACCTATGTTCATAGCAACATTATTCATAAGAATAGCCAAGATATGGAAAAAGCGTTAGTGTTCATAAGCAGATAAATGGATAAAAAACATGGCAATATACACAATGAAATGCTATTGGACCTTAAAAAAAAAAAAAGGAAATGCTGTCCTTTCTGATAAATGTATGAACCTGAAGGACATTATGCTTTGTGAAATAAGCCAGGAACAGAAAGACAAACACTACGTGATGTCCCTTATATGTGGAATGGAAAAAAGTCAAACTCATAGTAGTTGTTATGCTTTAGCTACGTCCCCACCCAAACCTCATCGTGAATTGTAGCTCCCATAATTCCCACGTGTCCTGGGAGGGACCCGGTGGGAAGTAATTGAACCATGGGGGTGAGCCTTTCCCTTGCTGTTCTCTTGATAGTGAGTGAGTCTCATGTAATCTCTGATGGTTTTGTAAAGGAGAGTTTTACAAATGAGAGTTTCCCTGCACACATTCTCTTTCCTGCCACCAGGTAAGATGTGACGTTCCTCCTCCTTCACCTTCTGCCATGATTGTGAGACCCCCCCTGAGAACTCCCCTAGCCATTAAACCTCCTTTTCTTTATAAATTACCCAATCTTGGATATGTCTTTATTAGCAGTGTGAGAACAGACTAATACAGAAGTAAAGAGTAAAATGACAGTTATCAGGGGCTAGGGGATGGGAGAAAATGGGGAGTTGTTTTTAGTCAAATGGTACAAATTTTCAGTTAGATAGCAGAGATCTATTGCATGGGAGAGTGACAGTAGTCAATAATAACATATATTTCAAAGAAATTTAGCAAATCTCAAATATCTCACCACGAAAAGTGGTGAGCAAGTGAGATGATTGATATTTTAATTATCTTGATTTAATCATCCCACATTATATACATATATCAAAACATCACATTTTATCCCATAAATGTATATAATTATGATTCTTCAATCAAAAATAGTATTAATAAAAAAGAAAAGGCAGTTTTTTTGTTCATTATTGACACACCATGTGAGCATCAGTATGAGTTAAAGAATGGTGAGGAGGGAAGATGTTACGCTAAATAACTCAGTGTACACATATATAACTTGGCAATAGATCTACTTCTGGTTCCAGAGGAAAATCATCCATCAGGTTATAGAAGCCAACATTGAGATTGCAGAGCAAGAATGATATCACACCCATCTCAGTACAACTCATATTTACCTAGGTAACATAAGAGTGTTTTTGGAGAATTGCACTTTAATTTAGGGTCTTAGATATGTTCTATCGTGCTCCTTAAGTATTTTCATCGTAACCACAAGTAGGGAGTGTTGTGGGCTAAATTGTGCCCCGTCAAAATTTCTATGTTGAACTCCTAACCCTCAGTACTTGAAAATGTAACTCTATTTGGAGGTAAGACCATTGAAGAGGTGATTAACTCCAAATGAGTTAGGTTGGGACCTGATTCAATATGACAGAGTCCCTTGTAAGAGGAGGAAATTTGTATACAGAAAGATCATGAGAGAAGGTCATGTGAAGACTTAAGGGGAAAGAGAGCCATCTACAAGCCAAGGAGAGAGACCTCAAAAGAAAGTTACATTGCTGACATCTTGATTTTGGACTTCTAGCCTTCAGGACTGTGAAAACACACATTTCTGTTTTTTAAACCACACATTCTGTGGGACTTTGTTATGACAACCTTTGAAAACGGATACAGGGAAAAATAGCTTTCTATCTAGATTCGGTCAAGATAAAGAATTACAAAAGTTCAGTCTCCTGTCCTAAACACAGCTTCTTTGAATTCTCTTTTTCAATTTTCGTCTTTCTCTTGATGTATAAGAATGAGAATTGAATGCAACAAGAGTTATGCTATGTCACTTAGTAGAGTAGTCAGGCATAGCATCTATGGTCAGGAACTCTGTTGTCTTTCTTGCAATAGTTCATGTTTGGTTAAGTGTTCAATGAAGCTGCCCTTTATTATAGATTGCACCAGATTGCTAGAGTAGCCATATGGAAAGGAGTTTAACCCATTTGCAGCTCTCTAGAATCTATTCTAGAACCCTAGCTATGGATATACTCTCTACACTGCATGGTAGTCATTGGTAAACACAGGTCTTTTGATGTTTTAATTTCTTCCACTGTTATTCCAAGGAAAGTAACTCAAGAGTGGAAAACCAAAAACTGTAAGCTCTCGCTTATAAGTAGGAGCTAAGCTTTGAGTACACAAAGGCATACAGGGTCATATAATAGATTTTAGAGGCTCAGATGGAGAGGGTAGGGGGCGGCTAAGAAAAAAAACTACATATTAAGTACAATGTACACTGCTTTGGTGATGGGTGTATTAAACTCTCAGAATTCACTATGATAAATTCATTCATTAACAAAAAACCACTTGTATCCCAAAATCTATTGAAATAAAAATTAACAACAAAAACAAAAAAGATAGGTCTGTGTTAGGTGTCTTCCTTTGAAAAGTTTAAACATTCTCAGACATTCAACAATCAATCATTTCCTTTTAAAGTTTCTTAGTTCTGGTTATCAGAGTACATTTATGTTTTCAGAAGAATGGGACTATAAAACTACATTTCTTTTCATTTTTAAAGGATGTATTCTACATTTTAGTAAGAAGATTACAAATATGTGTGGTCCTATCTCTAGGAAGAATTTTGCAAAATTGAATCAGTCTTTTGTGGTCACAATATTGTGAAATGCGTCTGCACTTATTGAGTGAGGGATGGTAGACACTGTGCATTGTACAGTGGAACATTCATTTATAATTAATGATTATAGAGCCCAAATTAGAGTTAATATGAATTCCAAGTATTTTCTGCACAGTTTCAATATACACTGAATTTTCTAGAAATGTAAATATAGTGGAAATTGAGAGGCAAAAATAGTTTTTCTTCACAGAACTTTACTTAACATTGAATACCATTTTAGAAAATCATGTCATTGATGGCAACACTAGCTGTGAGACTAAAAGTATACCACTAATAGTATTCCTACTTCTGCTGCTTATGTATTTCAAACAATCACAGGGAATCCGAGTAGCAATGAGGTTCTGCAAACTTCATTATGTTTTCTACCTTCACTGTACCTGCATATTAACATAAAGAAATGCATGTTATTTTATTATAAATTATTTTATTACATTTTTATTTATATTAGAGTTTAGGCACTATTTTCAAAATATTTTTGAACATTGTTTTTTTTTTAATTTGGCCGGGCGCGGTGGCTCACGCCTGTAATTTGGGAGGCTGAGACGGGCAGATCATGAGGTCAGGAGATCAAGACCATCCTGACTAACACAGTGAAACCCTGTCTCTACTAAAAATACAAAAATTAGCCGGGCGCGGTGGCGGGTGCCTGTAGTCCCAGCTACACGGGAGGCTGAGGCAGGAGAGTGGCGTGAACCCGGGAGGCCGAGCTTGCAGTGAGCCGAGATCGCGCCACCGCACTCCAGCCTGGGCGACAGAGTGAGACTCCGTCTCAAAAAAACAAAAAAGAAATTGTGTGAAATTGTATAATCTGTTATACTATCTATAACCTTTGTTTCAGATAGTGTTATAAAATATTTGTTTAAAATGGTGTTGTGTGTCTACAATTGTCTCTGGGGCTTGCCTTTAACTCAGTCTTCCTGTAGTTACACACCTACAAACCACTAAAACCCTAACACAAATTGTCTTGAAAATTGAATTTCTGAAATATTTTCTAATTTAGAGTGACTGGGAAGGAAGAAAACTACAAGAATGACTGTTTCTGTTCAGACTGGCAACCCCTTCAAGAGCTATTGAATAACAGAATGAAGGCCATCATTCCAGTGACGGAATTCTCAATACACTTTCATTAGTAAGCATGTTTTTCCATTGTTTTCATCTTAGACCTGAAATTTAGAATGATTAGTGGTATCTATTTTGGCTGCTTAGTAGCTGGTTTTGCTACCCGAGTAAGTTCTATGAAATTAAGAGTTTTGATTTATTATTTCATAGATGCATGTGGCAATTCCAGGAACCATTCCAAAACTGCAAAGATTAGCTCATTTATCTTCACGGCAACTATTTTATCCCCACTACACAAAAGAGGAAACTGAGGAACAGACATATTAACTTACCGAAAGTCAGTGATATCCAGTAAATTGCAGAGCCTGGACACAGTTGTCTGGCCGTGGAGGCCATGGGCTTAGCTCATATGTTACACTGCCTTCAAAGGTTGCAATATAGCAAATGAGAAAGAACGTGGCAGCAAAAGGATTAATGAGAAAACAGATTTAGAATATATCGCTTTTTTCATAAAGGGATCTTTAAGTTTCCACTTACGTTAAATTCATCATCCTATATTGAGTATGAATAATCAATGGAAGATCACCTTCGAATAAGAATTAATTTAATTGTTTATGATACATAGAGAACCATAAACATTTTCAATTGCAATTGTCTTTTAAGTGAGGAGAAGGAAATAAACAACTCAATAGCTATTATTAGGCACATTATTTGAGCAAGAAAGGAAAGAAGAGACAAAGTGGGGGAGGAAAAAGAGAGAGAGACAGAGACAGAGAAACAGAGAGAAAGTGAGACAGAGAATGGAAGATACAAAGGTACAAGCAAGCAGGGAAAAAATGTGAAAAGACAGCAATAATTACTGACTTTATTATAAGTGAGAACTCTGACCATTTCTTGTCCACCGAGTCTAGGAAAATTTCCAGTGTTTTAGATTATTTTCTTTTCTCATTCAAATGCTTATTTTAAAAGGATTCTGTTTTTAACCAGCTCATTTACCAGCACCCCATTCCCACCCTGCCTCCAATTTCCAAAAGTTGGAAAAGCTGGAACAATAATGAAACAATCATGATATTCCTTTCCAGACAGATGCACCTTCATGTATTTTCTTTGTATATCCCCTTTCTGTGACATCCTCCTTTTGATCATATAATACAATTAGATCTTTGTCACAGCTTCTGTTTTTAAAATGTGCATATAATATTTTAATCTGTGGAAGTGATTATAACATTATGTTAATGTTTACTAAAATGATACAGCACTGTGCATCAATGGCTGTTTATGGATAGAAGTTGTTGCTGGGCATTGCTAAAGGAAAGCAAGCTACTTGCAGATATCAATGAATTCAGATTATTATTAGAAGATTCTGGTGAAGCAGCAGTAGTAGAAGGCAAACAGTAAAAACTGAAAGTTTCGGCTGCATGGAAATATTTATTAATTTTATTATTATTAACTTTTGAGTTAATTCTTAACTTTCCTCTGTTATTATTTTGTAATTGTCATCTTTTTAGTGTTCACTTAGCCTGTTATCTTTTATTGATTTCCAAATATCACCATTTGGTCACCATTTACATTTCCATGTCACTTTTCTTTCCCTCTACAATAACCTCTTTTGAATATGACAGCCATATATAACTTTGTCTTGTTACTTTGAGCACTTAGAATTGGGAGTCTTTGCTTCATATTTTCCAATGTTTCATAGCATTGATATTTCTTGTTGTTCATTTTCTTTTACTGCTTTTATTCATTGAAAAAAGCCATGATATATTTTTCAATTAAAATTCATACAAGTAGAAAAGATCAAGCATATAAAAATCAGAAGCTACAGGCATGAATGTAATAGAATGATAAGTAATCATAAAAATTGATTGCAAGATGTCCACTTTTCTCAGTTGATCTTATTTGACAATAGTCAACAATACAGTTTTTAAACATTCTATATTCCTGGTCTCAAAGCCACACTGCAACTAGGATTATTAGCCAATTGTTTCTCTACCAAGTACCTTGACTTAGAAGAAATCCATATTCTGTTTACATTAATAAACTTTACATTTGTTCTTATATAGAAAAAATGTATTCAGTGCTCATGAAATAATAATATCACATACATTTCAATACAAAGACTTTTACTCGCACTCCGCCCCATGATTCTAATTAAACTTGAAAGGGAACAAATAACATATAAAGTTCTTTAGGGAATAATGTTACTCTATTATTGGTGAGTTCACCCTCCTTTCAATCTACTCTAAACTCCTAAATTTAGGTCTTTCAAATGAATTGAGTTTTTATATAAGCATTAATATAAATATGCAGTAATTATATTCATACCCACATGTATATGTACATGTTTTGTAGCCTTCTCATTTTAACTTAACATAGCATGAATATGTGCACCCCAATACATATTCCATTGAACCATGCTAATTTAAATTATTTCACGATTTGCGACTGAAAATGTATGGGTCGCTTCCAAATTTTAGTTCTCCAATACCTTACTTCTGATTATATATATTATTCCCATCATCTTATGTTTCTAAATAATGTTAGCATTAGCATTAGCATTTTGTGTAGACATTTTTGCACTAATCTCAGCTTTCTTCTTCAGGAATGGCTTGATGAGTGTGCAGATCACTCTCTGTTTTCCATGAGTAAACCCCGAAGATCCATTTACTGCCCTCCTCTGTCCTGCCTGGTTCCAAAGCAGAGTCACCCCATGAGTTTCATCACTTGGGACCTTGACTTTCCGTTGTTCCCCCAGACAACAATGAAAGCCACTGGCACTGGCAGATTAGCTGGTGGGAAGAAAGAGAAGTTGGGGTGCTTATTCCATAGTGCTTCCAACTCCTAGTGGCTGGCCTCAGGTTTGACAACAGCTGAGGTCTGTGGTTTAATCTCCTATCCTTTTTCTTCATGCTTGGGTTTCATCAGTCACTAGACTTATCTCTTCTGCCTCAGAGGTGGAAATGGCTTCCTATGTTGTTAGTCGCTAAATGCTTCATATGCTTTGATTCTTTTACTCTTGGCCACACTTCCGCAAACAGCACCTCCATCAATCTCCCCTTATTTATATCCGTTGACTAAGTCATCTATTTTCTGTCTGAATCTGATAGAATAGGCAACGGGATACAGTGACATTTTAAGCACTTGGAATATATTTTCACATTTTCTTCACAATTTAAATGTACCCCTTGTAATGTATATGAATTTAAATATTCCTATATCATTCTAACATTGGATTTGCTGTTTTTAATTATTGTCAAGGTAACAGGCAAAATAGAACATAATACAGCATTCCTTGATTTCTAATTAGGATAAATATTAAGAGAGAGTGTGTGGTGTGTGTGTGTGTGTATGCATGCATGTTTGCAGGTCAATAACTATGCATAGCAATGTGTCCAAAAAATACTCACCATGAATTATGTTCACATTTCAACTCAAGCACAGAATAGCTATGTGAATAGAGGCAAGACCTTTCTTCTTTAAAGAATATTGGCTGGGTGTGGTGGCTTACGCCTGTAATACCAGCACTTTGGGAGGCCAAGGCAGGCGGATCACCTGAGGTCGGGAGTTCAAGACCAGCCTGACCAACATGGAGAAACCCCTTTTCTACTAAAAATACAAAATTAGCTGGGCGTGGTGATGCATGCCTGCAATCCCAGCTGCTCCAGAGGGTGAGGCAGGAGAATAACTTAAACCCAAGAGACGGAGGTTGCAGTGAGCCAAGATCGCACCATTGCACTCCAGCCTGGGCAACAAGAGTGAAACTCTGTCTCAAAAAAAAAAAAAAAAAAAAAAAAAGAGGTTATTTACGTCTTATTTTTTAAATTATCTGTGAGCCAGAGATAATAGTAATATTTGGTCCCTCCCAACTGTAAGTCTGTGATTATCTATCCCCATCAGATACGAAAGGACAGAAAGAAATCCTGCATATTCTGATAACGCATGATTGAATAAGCAAAATTCATTTTATGTGTTGAGTCACTGAGTCATTTGTAAAGCTGCTTTTTTTCTCCAAGAACTGATAAATGCTGTGATGTATGTTATTTCTTTAGTAATATACTTCATCAGAGAATTATTTTTACAATGCCAAATGAAGTAGACTAAACCTTTTACTGTGTTAAGGGTCAAATTCTGTTAACAAAAAAATCCATCATGCTAATAAGATAAATGGAATTCTACATTTTTTTCATTTCACATTTATGTGTTGCTTTTCTGAATTTTTCTGTTGGAAAACTCTCATTTTGGTATCTTTAAGTTATGAAGGGTTTGATATCTTTACGTTATGAAGGGTTGGAAACATTACCTAAAATTAAGTTCTTCCCTTCATCTGATACTATAGATCACGTTATTTTTCTTAGTACAGAATGTTTCCTTGGATTTTAAAAAGGCTAGGGGCCTTGTGGAATAATAGGAAAGAGAGTATTTCTCGGAAGATGAGAAGCATGAACCTCAGAAGAAGCTCATTTGTACCGGAGGTAATGGTGTGAGAGAGAGGTAATGCTAGGGCCTTTGAGAGGCTCAATGAAGTGGAAAAGGTGGATAGAGAGAGCTTACATATTTTCTGCAAATGTGTAGAATTTGCAACACTAAACCTGGGAAGAGCATGTAGTGTGTGATGTGCTTGCTTTGCACATGGGCATGGTGTTATTGACTCACCTTCACCAGGTGAAGAAGGGCTTTGCATTGTTGGGGTGATAGATTTACCCTGCTCAGTTTGCCTGTCCTCCGTGAGTAGGAATATGGGTTTGTGAGACATCTGTGTAGGGTTAGGAGGGCAGCTGAAAGCTGTTGAACAGAAGGGAGCTAACAGACTTGTGCACAAATTAAACTTGTAAGTGTAGTGCCATCAGTGCTCTGTGGAAATGCTGAGCAACCAGAGCGAGGTAGGAAGAGAAAGTCTTTAGGGAGGCGGAGGACTTGGGGGGGATTAATGAATACTTCAGAGCATGGGAAAATCACTCACGATATTTCTATACATTATTTGCAAGAAAAATAATGTACAGAAATATTATGACATATTCCAAAAGGACATGTAGGTGTTTAAGCATACATTTAGGCTTCCACATTTAGTAAACTAGATTTTAAAGTGTTTTTCTAACACTTAATAGAGAATCTGTCATTGACTCAAACTATCATTAAAACAACAGTAAAAGCCAAAGAAGGAAGGAAGGAAGGAAGGAAGGAAGGAAGGAAGGAGAGAGAGAGAGAGAGAGAGAGAGAGAGAGAGAGAGAGAAAGAAAGAAAGAAAGAAAGAAAGAAAGAAAGAAAGAAAGAAAGAAAGAAAGAAAGAAGGAAGGAAGGAAGGAAGGAAGGAAGGAAGGAAGAAGGGAAGGAGAGGAAGGAAGGAAGGGAAGGAGAGGAAGGAAGGAAGAGAAGGGAAGGGAAGGAAGGAAGGAAGGAAGGAAGGAAGGAAGGAAGGAAGGAAGGGAAGAGTATAAGGGTTCTCCCACAAATGCCTCAGGTGAGCAAAAGAGAAAGGCAGACGGCAGCCTCTGTGCTCAGTGGCAGCCAGCCAGGTTGGCCAGAATTGGCCAGAGATCCATGACCCTTTGGCTCTCGTGGGAGAGTGTAAAGTTCTGTCAGCTCATCCATTCCAATAATTAGCAAAAGATATTATTTCCCTGCTCCATCTGCTTGCATTTTTCCTAATAATTGGAACACTAAATAATGTTCCCAAGTCCTTCAGCTCTCTGCCACCACCACTGATCACATCTCTGGGGAGAGACGCAGGACTGAGAAGAGTCAGGAAATTAAGTCTTCCCATGTGAGGGGCATCCATGATAATAGGAGATCACCACCACAAGCAGAGGTACATCAGGGCTCAGAAGTCCAGGATTGTTGTGAGTGTGAGGTGGCACAGATCATTCCACTTTGAAGTTCACCGCCAGCAGCCTTCACCATAGACAGGTGCCTTGAACATACAAGGCTTAGGAACCATGATGCTTACAAAAAGGGCAGGTGTTAAATTTTGTACTCAATCACAAATCAACTTTAAGAAATTGCCTTATAATCCTGGGTTGGGAAGTTTGATATATATATGTATATATGTGTGTATATAAATACACACACACACACACACACACACATATATAAATCCTATAGCGGTGGTACTCTTATGGATATTCCATTATGGATTTCCCCAGACAGGTACCATGACTCTGCCTTCCTCTGCATGGTGCCTAGTGCAGTGCAATGCATGATGGCACACTCAACTAAGTCCAGTTGACTGGGTAACTGTGGGTGCTTCAAACCAGTGAAGAACAGAAAGAATCAAAGTGGAATGTATGTTTGCATTTTGCTATTAATGTTAAATTATCTTTTCAACTCGAAGGCCCTTCTCGCTTTGTTTCTTCACTCGGGACTGTGTGGTGAATCTCAATAAAAGAAATGATTTTGTGCATGCACTCCATGTGTTGTATTGAGTATCTACCACGTGCCAGTATCGGAGATGCCTGATTGACTCCATTTCTACAAAGCAACCACTATATTTTTAAGGAGTAAGGTGTTCTAATATTTGTCAGTGTAGATATATTCAAAAGTAAGTTAGCAGTGATTAACATTTGTACTGATTTTTATGACATTTAGAAGATTTTATTATTAATAAATCATAAGAGGAAGTGGTTATTTAAAAACTAAATTAATTTTCCTGAAAATACATGTTTTTACTGAGAGTTCATCCTACCCAAGATACTTTTTTTTCTTCTTCAAATAGTATACAAGTTATAAAACTGGGACAAGCACTTAGTTTTTCAGATACATTGTCAAATATTTGTTCTACTATTCTTTCTACTCCTTATCATATAAGAATGGAGCTACTATTTACTTTTTCGAAAAGAACAATTTTCCTTTATAAAAAAGATTATCTTAAACATGGCTTTCATGTTGCAATTAAGATGTGAAAGGATTTAAAATAGAAACAACTCTCTATTGCAAGCAAAGTTTCAGCATGTCTGTAACAGAACGAAATGAAATAAAGTGTGATAAATGCATTTCAATGGTCAATTTAAAAAAGTTACATAATGTTTAATAAATTTAACCTACTAATAGGAAAACATCATCTGTGGATTTCTATTTTATTTGAGTTCCAGCTCCATCAAAAAGTAATATGGAAAAGAATAAGTCAATTTCCACTTAGGATAAAGTAACCAAATGGGCAAAGTTAAATTGCTATATATTTTATAAATATCACCTATTTGCTCATCAAGTCATCTGAAATTTTTCCTGAACATCTCTTTTTTTAAAATAAAACTTCTACCACTAAAGTTGATACATTATTGAGATATATATATTATATGCCATTTTAAAATATATTGTCTTTCTGTAGGCTTGATGTCCCTGCTTTATGCTACCTTTATGCCCATTAGGAAGCAAAGTTGAACTCGATTTTAAAATGTAATGTCTTTACGAGAATCAATGTCTTCGACACTTCATTTTGTAGATCAGTATAATAAACAGGTTTTAAAGTTTAATAAACAGGCTAATATCACAGAACTACGTTTGGAATCTGGGCCTTGTGTTCCACATTATGTTATCATCCACTGATATCCTGGTAGATGTTTGAAGCTAGTTCCCTAGAGTAAAAAGCCTTGAATTGTAGCATATGTTGATTTTCATGCTGTAAATACCCTCACCAAGGCTAATTTAATCATATTACCATGACATCATTGAATAAGGAGTTACAAAGGAATGTACAGTAGTTCATCATTTTACATTATTTCCATCGCATTGTTGAAATAGACATAAATAATCTCAAAAGCATAGATAATAAAACATTTAAAATTAGGAACTGGTGACTTTTTAATATTAGTATGCAGTCGTTTTTTATAGAATTTGTTTAATTGTAAAGGCATATAACCTTTAAGAAATCAAGAATGACTGTGCTTAAGAACTGACTGATTCCTGACTATTTAATACATGGGTCATACAGCTCTTGTAAGCTGGTACAAGCTGATCCCATCACACCACTGGGTCACCAAAAATATTGATGAGTCATTTTGGGTGGTTGAAAATGTTTCCAATATGAATATTCTCAATTTTGTTTTCATTAGCATGTGATAAAAAAAGAGAAAGAGAAGAGAGACATAGTTTGATATCTTTATCAAATTGGGCACACATGATGTCATAAGCTGCAGAACTAAAAATGTTTAAATTTTATGCCATTGCCTAAAGTTTCTGAAAAAATACTCACTTTCTTAACTTTTTTTTTTTAACCTATGAGCACGCACACACACACACACAAATATGATTTTAACTCTCTAGTTTATGGTTCTTGGTCCTGGGTTTCCAGGCTTGCAAACTTGTTTAGTCTGTATAAACATTTGCTAGAATTCAGTACCAGAGTTTTCATGTAAAACCCTTTGCTGATTAAGTATAACACTTATACTACAGAATCATCACCATGCCCCAATGCATAAGAGAACCCAATTATATTTAATGGTAAATCTGTAACCGTATTGTCTTTAATGCCATTAACTATATATTAATGCCATTTCATCGTATGAGCTACATTGTTTTTCCTGATTCTATTTTGCTGTGATTGCTTTGTGTCAAGCAAAATTCATTGTATGGGTTGATGTTTGATTCATGTAGTGAAAAGTTTACACTAGGTAAACTGAGAATAGGGTAGGGGTTTTACATAAGGAGCATAAATGTACCAAAGTGGAAATGAAATTTGGAGGGATTTAGAAAAGTGGATTATGGCAACAACAGAAGCCATCAGTTAACATTGGGCCTCAAATACAAGTATGGAGAAATAGATTTTATTCAGTGATGTAAAGGGAAATGTTAGCATATAGGTGGGTACGTCTGGGTAACTCACTCTCTGCCTAGTATGGAAGAGCAGAGGGTCACTAATGAAACTGCCTTCATGAGTACATATCAGTGGCACAGGTGTTAGGCTTATAAGGACAAAGCAGAGAAAACTTAGCCAGTCATCAGATATGGAGTTATGAAATAGACAAGTACCAAGCAGCCCTGAAAACTCTGGTAGCATATGCAATAACCTTTAAAAATTCTTTACAATCCTCCAACTCTGATTTCACTATATTATTGTTGGGATGATGGGGATGATGATTACTATCTGGGGAGGTGATCCTGATGTGCCAGATGGTAAAATGAAACTCTGAGGCCATGACTAGCATTGTGAACGAGCAGATTGGCAGCTCTCCTGCAATCTGAGAGGTGCTGGGAAGGCCTGAAAAATCCTAAAACATCTGCTCCTTGGTGTATCATCAAGCTTAAATTTCCAATATTGGAGATTTATATTGTTGGGTATTAAACGAGTACCTTGATGAAGAGGCAATATAGGGGGAAAAGATTTTAAAAAGGTAAAACTGCATTAGTTATTCCGATCTCATGGAAGAAAGGAATTCTGTTTTCAAACCAAGACATTTAGATGAGAGAGAGCAACCCCACTTCATATGGATCTTGGATAGAAACTAGATAAAAGATCCAGCAGGGACGATGCATTTTCAGTGACCCCAAGATTAGATAAAGGTCATAAATAAAAGGAAGAAGAATCAGCAGGAGAAACTTTTACAAGGGTTGACCCTCTTTACAGGACAAGCTTTGATTCATCTGATCTAGCCAAAGAAATTTTATATTCATCTGTGTAAGGGATTTTTATTTTCACATTTTACAAACTATTCAGATTGTAAAATATATGTCAGAATAGTCTTGACCACAGTATCAGGCAACAGAAACTAACACACACACTTTCATTTTATAAAATGAAATGTGTGGTTTACATTTATTCTAGAACAGATTAATTAAAAAAAAAAAAAAAAAAAGACTAAAATTACAGTGAATATCCACTAGGTGGCGAGTGTGCTATGTAGTGTTCCACTCACCTGCTTAAGGTGGAGCTGTTTCATCTTGTTCATCAAGATCATATCAGATTGTGTTGTGGCCAAACAGATGTCTGAAGTGGATTTTAGAAGCCAGATAATAGTTTCCAATTATTAGAGAGTAACTCGCCTTGTGAATTAGATGCTTTCCCTAACCACTAAGCAACATGAAGGGCTATTTATTAGATCACTATGTGTTTTAATACCACTGGTCACTGCTACCAGGCTTTTCATCGGAATTCTGTTCTGGTTGTACTCCCAATACCATGCAATCTGGAGTTAAGAGCTCCATCCTGGGCTACAGATTCTTTCCTGTAATTTTCCTCGTACTAAGGACTGTTAATCAACCAAATGGACCTGAGATCCTCTTCCTTTGGCACTTTACAAGTCTTTGTTCTTTCTTTACAGCCCTCTTATGTGAAGTACCACATTTTAAGCACTACACACAGAGGATTAATAATTGTAGGCTTGGAAGACAAGATCAGCTGATAGGGACATGTACCTACTCAAAGTTACACTACAATGACACTTCTGCCTTAGAAAGCCTCTCATTTATGAACCCTTTTTGGGGGGCAGGAGTAATTTGCATTAATTTGATGTACCAATTAGACGAAATGTAATAGTGAGCTTTACATTTTCTTAAGTGTATTCTCTTTCAGTTTGACTTAGTTAACAAGAATTGCTTTCTTCCCAGCTTACAATGAACTCTAATTATTTGTCTTGTATCCTTTATTTTTCTTTACCTCTTTGATTTATCACATAACAATGGAAAAATTACAAAAGTAACATGATCCTTTTCCAGCAATGCTGAAATATTTTTTAAGAATGTCAATTATAATGTTAATCTTGAATCAAATTCTTCGTCATTCCCTTTCTAAAGTTCATTTAGACTTAGCATATTGTGATTTCTGATTGACTATCATTTATGCAAAATATTACAGAGAAGTCAAAATATAATGAACACAGATCATTTGAAAAATCAGGGTAGAAAAATCAATAATGTTATGTAAGTCAATTATTAAATTTAAGTGACATCTACTTCAATTTCATAAACAATAAATAGACATTAAGGAGCCTCTTTACTCTTAAATTAGTTCCCCAAAAAGCTAATTCTAGCTTCTGAGCCCTCTGAATTATCTCCTTTTCCTCTTTGGGCAATGTCCTTATTTTCTAAAAGCTCCTGATTCTGTCAAATTAGAAAGTAGTGTGATAACTCACATTAATTTATTAATCGCTTATAAATTCCTATTTTTCCTTAACAGGATTTACTTAAGAATAAAGAAATGCCTTAGAAGGAATTTTTAATGCTAACAACTGGGGCTATAATCAGAGTATTCTTCCACATGCCAGGATTATGAATGTTGATATGCCAGCCAGCAAAGACGCGTGCTCCTCTGAAGATTGTCCGTAACGGAAGGCTTAGATCAGAGCTGTGGAGAGAAAGCCAGTTAGAATCCTGGCTCCACCACCAGTAGCCAAAACTAAACAAATCAAAACAAAAACATTGTGCAAAACAAAAAAACAACAAAATGCTACTTGTGCAAAAATAGTGGTTTTGCACAAGGTGCTAATATTTCTGAACGCTTGCTTCCTACTCTGCTAATAGGCAGGTGTGGGAGGGGATAATAATACCTAATACATAGAGTTGACGGAAATTGAAATGAAACAGTTCACTGAGTTAACACTTTGCTTGGTAAAGAGTAAGTTCTGAATCAACAGTTACATTATCAGTTTTTACTAATGTGATGAAACATGGATCAGCTAAAAGGCAGGATATATTACCATTGTAATTTGATTTTATCCTAATTTCCAAGGAAAATAAATTTAAAATATTTTAAAAATTATATTTATTAACTTAATCCCATTGCAACGTACATAATTTTAGTGACTTTTTTAATTACAAAGAGAAAAACTTATTATCAAGCCATTCAATACTTGAAAACTGTACTTAAGATTATTTACACAAAATAATATTTCTCAGTATTTTCCTCCACTTTTGTCATTGAAAATTTCTCTAACAGGCCGGGCGCGGTGGCTCACGCCTGTGATCCCAGCACTTTGGGAGGCCGAAGTGGCAGATCATGAGACCATCCTGGCTAACAGAGTGAAATCCCGTCTCTACTAAAAATACCAAAAATTAGCCGGGCGAGGTGGCAGGTGCCTGTAGTCCCACCTACTCGGGAGGCTGAGGCAGGAGAATGGCGTGAACCAGGGAGGCGGAACTTGCAGTGAGCCGAGATCGCGCCACTGCACTCCAGCCTGGGCGACAGAGCGAGATTCCGTCTCAAAAAAAAAATTTCTCTAACTATATCAAAACTTAGTATGAAGAAAATATAATTTGAATATTAACTGAATACTTTAAAGAATATATAAGATATGTTGGAAAAATATATTTAAAAAAAGAGCTTTTATTGTTGTATAAGATAAACTTTTTAAAGTTTTAAAATTGTAATAAAAAACCCTGAACATGTTATGAAAAATAGACTTTATGTTTTTATAATAGGTAATATTGCAGTAAAAACGCTATCGTTTTACAAATAAGGATGCATTGGAGGGTAACACACATACATAGCAAGGTTCTGTAGACAAACATTCTACTTAGTCAACAAAACCATTACTAAATTAATTATTTAGGTGAAGTAAGAGATTATAAATTGTATATTGCTTGAGATTTATCCAGATTTGCTCCTAAGGATCTAGCAACTACCTACTTAACGTATGGTACTTAAAATGATACAAATTATTTTCTTTCATTTTAAATACAAGTCTTTTTACAATAAGTTTTTATATTTTCATGATATTTGATTTAAAAACATCACAAGTGGCAAATTATGAAAACATGCTTGAAGACATGTAGTTCAAATATCCATAAAAATTTAACTTGGCTTATTGAACTTGATCCTGAAAAATTTATGATAGTTACAAAGAAATGGTATCTGGTATGCATTCTCAGAATTAAACATTTAAAAAGTGTCATTTACATATCTGGGGGCTTCTGTATCTACTCTATTTTCTGAAATACATTGAAACGTATGTTTATCTTTCTATTTCTTCATACGAATATAAATATCATAGGCCCTAGGATCTCCATGATAAATGACATGCATCACTGTAATCTAGATGTATGTACATCTGACCATAGCAGAAAATAAACCAAATATAATCCCTATATATATGTAAAAACTTCACCATTTATAAAAATGTCCCCAAAGACACACACGGATCAGTGTAAAGTGAACTTACGTAGAATGATTCTTGGACAGCAATGCTTGGCACATAGCAGAGAGAAGACGGAAAGGCCGGTCTGATAGAGATGAGTGCATTAGAGACAGTGGACCATGAAAGAAAAGCTTCCATCCATGACCTTATTTCCAGTCTTCCTGTGGCTGGCTGTATTTCCCTTTCCCTTAGGTTATGAATCCGCAATAGATCCTATTAGCAATTTCTCTATTTTTGACTTAGCTAACTTAAGTGGTTTTCTGCTTCAGGCAAGTTAGATGGGTTTCTTAATATTGTCTCTAAGCATGTAATATTTCTTAGGGATGTATTGTTGCATTAGAACACATAGTATCCCTAAATTAAACTATTTTGAAAGCATATTTTACTAAGTTCATAATATGTAAAACCCCTTTAAACATTATGCTATAATACGACTGCAGTATTGAAAATAAAGACATTTTAATAGACATTAAAATTTTAATAGACATTAAAGTTACATAGATAAAACTCCACTTTTTACTCCCACTTAATTATGTACTACATAAAAATGCAGTAAAAATAATTGCCAAAAAATTTAATAAAAAATTAAATTTACCTAAAAATATCAATTGTTTCTGATCTTTCTGTAGAAATAGCTACTTATTTTTCATAATCAGTATATATTACCTTGTATTAAATCCATATCAGATTTATGAAGGGTCGATGTTTAATTTAACTTCTTAAATGAAAGATGATATTACTGATTATATTAAGATTTATATCCAAAATTTTTTATAGATTAGAGATAAAAATCATAATTAGTATTAAATAATATTTTTCCATGGCTGTTGGATGAGATAATTTATTTTCACTTAATAAATATAACCAATAATTTTGGAATCAAAACAATAAAAGGAAAACTAGCCGGGCGCGGTGGCTCAAGCCTGTAATCCCAGCACTTTGGGAGGTCAAGACGGGCGGATCACGAGGTCAGAAGATCGAGACCATCCTGGCTAACACTGTGAAGCCCCGTCTCTACTAAAAAATACAAAAAACTAGGCGGGCGAGGTGGCGGGCGCCCGTAGTCCCAGCTACTCCGGAGGCTGAGGCAGGAGAATGACATAAACCCGGGAGGCGGAGCTTTCAGTGAGCTGAGATCCGGCCACTGCACTCCAGCCTGGGCGACAGAGCGAGACTCCGTCTCAAAAAAAAAAAAGGAAAACTAACTACCAAATACAATTTGGATACATTATTGCTAAGAGCAGTTGGTAGACCATGACTACACAAAATATACAAAACTTCAGTTATAATATAAAGTATTTTTTTCAATTCTTAAATTTCTCAAAATACGTTTACAAATTTTGAAAAGTGGCTTAAATTTTAAGACTCTTGGGGTAAAAATTTCAGCATCGATTTACCATATTACTTATAGAGACAATTTTTTTCGAAATGGCTTTGGGAAGAATATGCTGCTGCAAAAGTAAATCTAAAACAAATCAGAAAATATATTAACGTGAAACGGTGGAAATAGTGGCTTCAGCTCTGCAAAACTGCTATTTTTGTAGGTAAAAACTGGCAAGGTCATATGGTTCAGTGTAAAAAAATGCATACATATGTATGATCTATTATCTAGACAAGATTTGTAAATAAATTTTAAAAGAATAAAAATAGGTATGTTTGAGGAGTAGAAGCATCAATGGTTTAGAGAACTTATTTCAAGTCACATTTTAACCTTATAGATTTTCATATTTTTTAAAAGTATAATTTTTTGATTAGTATCATTGATGACTCTTGTGTCACTCAATTATTATTATAAAAGCCTTTTTCTGCTGCTTAGTAATCTACTGTCAGTAAACAGACTAAAAGTCCACCCCATCAAAATAGATAGTAACTTTGTGTGCTCATAGACAATATCACAGCATTTTTATAGAATCTAAATTATTTTATAAAAACCATAAAATTACAGGTAGGTGATTTAGAGATATGTTATTCATCTAAATTTATTTGAACAGGTTCTATTTTTTTTAAAGTCCTGGCAAACAAACTACTTTAGAAGCTTAAAACATTTCAGCAGTTTATTATTACAGAGAAGCTACATCTGGTATAAATGATTATTAGTGGTTGTCAGAAATGCATTATTAATTCAGTGGATCGTGCTTTTCAATATTAATTACCCATGGCGTGGTTTTTCAGATCCAGTCTCATTAATCACATGCCCTAGGCCAGTATGCTAATTTGAAGTCTATGTAAGAATTAGTAAATATTTGTTCCTCGGTAATACAGTAATAAAACTATGAACTAGAGGATATCATGACTGAAGACCGTTGCTATATAAGATCAAACATTGGATAACTCTAGCCAGCTGGAAAAGTCTTTATTTCTCCATCGAGTACATAACATCCTAATGGTTTGTCCCAAATAATTGAGATTATTCATGTGAGTCACAGAGTAATCGCCAGGGTCTTTTGATTGTTTGCATATTCTCTTTCTTGCTTGCTTATCTGTTTTTAGAATCCAACAATGTTATTTCATTAATTCCTAATGAATCAAGAATTTGAAATATGAAGTATAATGAGCAATATATGATCCAGGATCTTAGTTAAAGAACAATCTCTCTCTTAATTACAGATCCCTGTAATGTGCAGGGAACATTTCTTGCCCTGTACAGTTGACTCTCATGTGTTAAAAATAACTGACACACTCCCTAGGAATTATTGCAGGTTATATCCGAGGAACTGATTATTGGGACATAGGCTTAAAGGACAGTTAGGTCATTATTCTTCATGAATACCTTTCCCATATAAATTTCAAAAGTTGTCTCACAAGAACAGTTTTTCATATCTACTGTGTCATATGCATTATCTACCCTTTGCACCAAAACCTCAACATTTTGGCCTGTTTGTGTTGCAGCTTTCCAGTTTGACAAACTAAACTGTGCTAGAGAATAGAAGCAGGCAAATGTCCTGTCACTCCACGATGATTTACACTCAAATTAACCATGCTACAACTCTATGAAGTGATTCTGGTAGGAAGGATTTTAAGTTGGTAATTGAGGTATCTTGAGATGTCTGAGCCTATTCATGACCATCAAAAGTTGTATATCACACATTGACCTTGTGTGGCTCTTTTATGTTTGGTTGGTTCTGAGTACAAATTTAATTTCTTCATCTATTAAATCTTCTTATTTCATTAAACACTCGTATCTCCCTTTTTGCTTTTGGTTTCCTTTCTCCATCACCGAGTCCCACTTCTCCTATTTTATTTTGCGTAAATGCTCACTGTTCTTTCTCTTTCATTGTTTTGATGGACACCTCATAAGGTGATGCTTTCCTGGATGGCTTGCTAGTGCTCTGATTTCCTAACCCCTGAGCAGTTATTGAAAATGTATGTTCAGATAATGGTTTTGACTTTGAGCTTTCCCTTTTTGACTTCTAAATCTTAATTATACCAACTAATGATAATTCAGTGTGACCAAGTCTCTTTGTCAAGTTTCTTTATTCATCCTTGGTCACATTTTTAATTCTTTTCACTTTCTGGATTTTTTCCCCTCTCTCCTATTATACGACAGTACCAATTTTCAGGTTGTGAAACAAAAATCTTGTTATATCCTGGTTTACGATCAATGGAAAAGTTATTTAAACTTCAAAAACCTCAATTCCTTCACCTGTAAAAATATGGGATATAATCTCAATCCCACAGGTTTCTTGCACCAAGTAAATGCATGAATATACACAATTCATTTTACACGGTTATTCAAAAAAGTTTATTTCCTTCTCCTTCCTTACAGAGGGTATTGGCATGATAGGTATTTGACAAATACATTAATTGAAAGACAGAGTACTGGCTATTACTCATGGGCTTCTTCACCAAAACATACGTTTAGTAGAGATTCTAATTTTAGTTTAACTATTAACATCATCCTTAATAATAATTCCAGTTCTTCCTATTAGAGATGACCCCTTCCATTCACCTAGATATGACCACAGCAAATTTCTTACTAGTCTATCTGCTTTTAATTTTGCTCTGTTCCACTTATTTCTCTATGTGGTAGCTAGACTATCTGCACAAGTATGTATGAAAATTTGAATCATACACACACACACATATTTTTCTACCGTGCACACATCCTAAAAGTCTATGAAACTACAAATGTACTTATATAATTATAAAATCTCTAGTTAGCATTCTCTTAAAAGAGTCACAAAGTAAAAAAAAGACCGAAATTTTCGGACAATCGATACTCATAATCTCCAGCAATTTCTTAAAAATCAGTAAGCAAAAGATGAACAACACAATGGTTAAAGGGATGGAGAACATGAACACGCAGTTCATAGTGAAAGACAGGTCACAGCCAGTGAAGCCCTCTCGTAAAGATGCTTCTACCCACAACTGAATAAAATTTAAAATAAAAAGGAGGAGATTTTACATTTTGCCTATGAATTTAGCAAAGATTAAATGTTTTACAATACCTAGTATATAGAGAACATGGAAAATACCAGCATAACCCATAAAGTCAACATTCTTTAGCTTGCTTTCTAAGTCCCTCTGACCTGGATCCTTCGTGTCCCTCAGGCACTGATCCACTATGCTCTCCCATTCTTCAGCCACAATAACCTTCCTCTAACTCATCTCATAAAGTATATTATCGTCAGTCTTCACACGGAATTTTTCTCCTAACAGAAACGTCTTGCCTTTTTCAATTCATTTAGTTAACAGATTTATTCTTTATTGTTTATTAATTTTAAATAGTTCACTTGGAAGAGTTTATGCCTTCCACAGACTCTGCTAGATGACCCTGCTGTATCTTCATATAGCAATCCTTGTGTCACTTCTCACTTTTCCTTTTTTCTTTTTTTGGAGGCAGAGTCTTGCTCTGTCGCCCAGGCTGGAGTACAGTGGCGCAATCTCAGCTCACTGCAAGCTCCGCCCGCTGGCTTCACGCCATTCTCCTGCCTCAGCCTCCCCAGTAGCTGGGACTACAGGCGCCCGCCACCATGTCTGGCTAATTTTTTTGTATTTTTAGTAGAGATGGGATTTCACCGTGTTAGCCAGGATGGTCTAGATCTCCTGACCTCGTGATCTGCCTGCCTCGGCCTCCCAAAGTGCTGGGATTACAGGTGTGAGCCACCGTGCCCGGCTATCACTTTTCACTTTTCATGCTGTTTGTCATTGCCTGTTTGGTCTTAGCCTGCTAGACCACAGGGTTTCTTGCTCACTTTCTTGTCCCCACCATCTGTAAAAGTCACTGAAGTTTAGCAGATCTTCAATAAATAGGTAATGAATTTGTTAACTGTGAATATTTGAATATTTTCACAAATGCTACGTGATGATTCACAGATCAACAGACTTGTCACAAAGATCCCAATGTAATTGCATGAGTATTAGCTCATTCAGCACATTGTCTAATCCCTAGGCATTTTCTTTTCCATATTGTTAATAGTCTATCCTAAAATAAGAATTTAGACTATTACAATCACCATATTTTACTGGTAAAATTAAGATATAAAAATATTAATCCACATGACTACAAAGTTGTATAGTCATCAAGCGCTGGTTCTCTAAGTATCATTTAGAAACTGGAAGAATGATTTTCTGAGCCTATGAATTGGGTTGCTATGGGTCTTAAGGATAGGATGACTCTGTATCAAATAAGATTTTAATGGCTGCAGGTAACAGAGGGAGAAAGGAAGGGAGGTAGGGAGAGAGAGCCAATTGAGATATATTGGGTCTGTTATAGATGAAGAAGTTAGATTCAGGTGATCTTATACAGTAATGTAGAACTATTCAAGTGACAAAACTAATAGAACACAAATTTCTTAACATTAAAAAAAAAAACCCAGTGCTTTTTAACCATTATAATTTTCCCACAAAATAATATAATTCCTTGGGACTTGGTGATTTTTCTGACATGAACGTGTTAAACTAGAAGCTTAGTGCCATGAAAGTGTTAAACTAGAAGCTTAGTGACATCTGTTGGAATTGTTATGGAAAGATTCTTACCATAGATGAGGGGTCGAACTATAGTTCCTCAGATCTCTCAAATTCTGAGATTAATGAGTCCAGGGATATGTGAAGACACTGTAATCAGTTTGCTGTAATCACAAATGTTATACAAGCAGAATTCCATTTCAGGCTCATAAAAGTTTTACATTCCATATAATGAAGATCTAGTTGATAAGATTACTATGTGCCAGAAATGGACAAGTGACCTGAGGGGTAGCTATTACAGACCAAAGCATCCTACATGCCTACAAAAACACAAATTGGAATAGGGAACTCCATGTTATTGTTTGAAACAGAAGGTGTTCGTTAGTATGAATCCATTTTATTGTCTACCTTAATCTTACTTTAAAACTTAATAGCAAAGATAAGTATTTTTAAAACTTTTCCAGTTAGAAGTTAAAATTCTTTAAAATAATTAGCAATAATAAACATTGAAAAGTACTGATGAAGCTAAAATTATTGCAAGATATACACAAAATAGTTCATTCTGTTTATTATTGTTATCATGTAATAATATGGGTGGATTTTTTCAACAAATTTGGAGATGCCATTTTAAGGAAGTCTTCTGTAAAATACAGGCTACATGACATATGCCAAATTCACCTTTGGGGACCCTGGAGTTAAAGTGGAGATACTGAAAATTGTCCCTTTACTTGTCTATCAGAAGAAACATTCCAAGTGGTGTAGTAAAGCACTGTACAAAATAGCAGTCGTTTCAAATATTAGCCCCTAGTAATAAACCATTAAGGCAGATGCTGTGAATTGAAAATGGTTTTGCCGTTGACGTGTTTCTCAGATGAAAGCATTTACGTCATGCACAGCTGAAGGGTGGTAGGGAGGGCAGGAATAGCTCTATAGGGATTTTTAAATCTAAAATTGGTTAATGATTCTAAACAATGATTAGGAGACTACTTAGCACAGAGTAAACTGAGTTCATTTTTCTATAAACCAATTAAGGTCAAGAGTCACATTGCTGTGGCTAGAATTTGGTAATTTCCCTGACATTTATGTGCTTATTTCTTTACTCTGTTGGCTATTTGGAAGTATATCTGTTTTACACTACTGGAATAATGCTGTTATTAGAGTAGGGTTAGTTCCTTAGTCATCAAAATAAACTGACCCTGAAGTTTCCAAAAGTTTTGCCTGCAGAGTGTTAAACTCATGTTTTGGGAGAATCTGACTTATAGGAAGATATTATTTTAAAAACTTATTTTCATTACCAGAGTCACATATGAGAGCAAGTATGTTATTTCTGGAAGTCACTGGAAAGCTTTGCATATGCACAGTAAACACTTAATTTTAATATAATAACTCAATTTCCCACCAAATAAGTTATTTGCACTTAAAAGGCTCACATTTACAGAGAGTATTTAAGGGAAATGTCAGCTTAATGAGTTGCTTTTAAACATTTTTATTGAACATTTTTTGGAGACTTCACCTGCATATACTTAGGTGATCATGGAAAGCAGGACTCCTAAGATATTTGTCCTGCCATCTCCCCTCTTGTCAGTATTCTCTCTTCTCTTCACTTTTCCTTTTGATTTCTGTAATAGCACAAACATTTAAATTCTCAAAGCAGATTCATAGTAATCACAGCTATTACCCAGCACCAATCTGTACTAATAATACCTGCAAACAAATACAGATGAAACAGTCTTTCCTAGAAGAGACTGAAACTGTCAGACAACACACCAAATTGTCCACTATCTTTTTCCTTAGAACATCGTTTGTTTTCAGAATAACAGAATTTTTTGGAACAAGATACATAAAAACATAACTCACAAAAAGTTCCAGTTTAATTTGGAGGAAACATCTTTTTATACTCTGTTAATTGTGTAACTCACTAGCTCGCATTCTCCAGGCAGCCCTGCAGCATAAATTGACAATGCCAGTTTCATTTATAATACTGCAGTCTGGGCTGTCTGAATATATCCTGATATAACTATTTATTAGATAAGGACTCCTCTCTCTCTGTCTCTCTCTCTCTCTCTCTTTTTTTTTTTTCTTCGAGACAGAGTCTCACTGTGTTGCCCAGGCTGGAGTGCAGTGGCGAGATCTAGGCTCACTGCTGCAACCTCTGCCTCCTGGGTTCAAGTGATTCTCCTGTGTCAGCCTCCTGAGTAGCTGGGATTACAGGCATGTGCCACCACACCCAGCTATTTTTTTGTTTTTTATTTTTAGTAGAGATGGGGTTTTGCCATATTGGCCAGGCTGGTCTCGAACTCCTGACCTCAAGTGATCCACCAGCCACAGCTTCCCAAAGTCCGGGATGACAGGTATGAGGCACCACGTCCGGCCCTGGGACTCCCCTTTTCTATGTAAGTACAGTATCACATTAGTAAGAGGGGCTGGGCTAAGGTTAATAGCATATTTACAAATGAGAACTGGTTGAGGTTACTCATTTCCTAAGCTTCCCCGATAGGAAAGGAATGAGGCACAAGCACTTTCCTTTCCAAGTTCCCACACAGTATATTACCTCCTCTTGATCTATTTATTTTCCTACCAATCTCTATAAACACAGCAGCTGTATATCCTTTTTTGGAAATGTTCTTACAGGAGTTGATAGGGATATTATTAAGCTTTTTGAAAAATTATAGCGCTGCATAATTTTAAAAAAGAGATAGAATGTCCATGGCAATGAGTTCTGGTTGAACCTAAAGTCTGACTTTAAAATTCATAATCTACTTGCTTTATTGCAGCAAGCAAATTATTTCAGTTTTCTGACAGACGGCTACCTCATCTGATTAAATAAAAAAAAAAGAAGAATAGTAATCGTGAGACTTATGTAAGTTATACTAAAGGGCCTGCAAAGCACAGCAAGTAGCAGGTGCCCAATGAACACTTATTTTCTTTGCCTTTTTGTGAAGCTAATAAGATCTCAGATGTTTCCTCTCTGATTAATGATGTTACACAATTGTCTTGTTATTAACTGTTTAATATTTCTTTCTTATCTCCTTTGCTAATGTTATCTTTTTTCTCCATTACCCTAAATATGAATATTTTTCCAAATTATACTCTTGATTCATTCATTGTCTCATTCGATATTCCTTTTTTAATACATTTTAGAGTATGGCAATTTTTTTATTTTGAAACTACACACATAAATTGAATTATCACTTTTATTTAAATAAAATGGAAACCACATCAAGCTAAACATGAATGCTTAAATTAAAAGAAATTCTGTTCATCAGTCATCTCTGACCATACTTTCAAGTTTCATTCTGAGTATGGGAGATTTATATTTTCAATTTTATTCAGTACTTTATCAATAGAAAAGTTTATACATTATGAAAAAACAAGTCTAAATGCTTCTCATGGAATTTCACTGCTACATTCATTCTTTTGTTCAAAAATATTTGGGCACCTACTATAAGTTAGGTGTTACATGAGGTGCTAAGCAAAAGAACCATGCTTTCTACTCTTAAAGAGCATATAGACTAAAGGGGCCGAAAGACATTAGTCAAAAGGTTACCCAAAATACAAACTGTAACTATAACAGATCATACTATAATAGATCATTGCCTTTGCAGTGATGGAATGTTGGAATCCACACAGCAAGTTATAGAGACCTAGTCACTTGTCACATTGAGGGAGTGAACTTAGAGTTGAGATCTGAATGGTGAGAACCTTGTAATTACGCTATGCGGGTTAATGAGAAGAGAAGGACCAGGACAACACTCCCAACTTCTTTTTTTTTTTGCATTTTACTATCCGCCTTGACCACTACCAGCCAAATCCTCATCTTCCCTTATCTGGAAAGAAGAATTAGCTAGTTGTTGAAAAGGAGGAACAAGATGAAAAAATTAAGAGTGTCCAAAGATTACAGAAGGCATGAATTTATTAATACCACCATGTACTGTCCCGGTAATTTTTACATCCTCGCCATTAGAGTCAGAACCTTCATGATCTTGCTCTACTTGCCTCTGGTTTTGCATCTCTAACATCTTCAGCTTACTTCCAGACTTTCCCTATGCTCCCTCCACCGTCCCCATTTTTGTCTAGAATGGATTAAAATTCATCCACATCAACTCTTGCTAATTTGCCACCACTTTGCTCTTGGTATAATATATCTTTTGGGAATAGAGGTCCAAGATCTTCAAGCATATTTTATTCTTCTTTAAGGAAATATTCCATCATATCTTTTGTGTATATATAGCAATTATACAATTTAAAAACAACTGTTCAACATCTTTCTCTCTTCTTTTTTGAGATCTTCTTGTGAAATAAGGACCTCATTCATTATTCTTGGCTGAGGAATTTCTCATAACCTAATTCACATATATAGTACCTATAAAACAATTATGATTTCTCCTTTATCTTCTAAGAGAAGATAAAGACATCTTTGATTCTTTAAAGACCATCTACAGATCATATATACAGGCAGCATGTAAAAGTTAACCCTTTGAAGAATCTGCTGCTCTGCACATTTGGTAGTGTTCAAAGAAGACACACACAACTAAGTTAAGTGATTATTAATTCTGTTGACAATTAGCTTTCAAATAATTATGTTTTTGGCTGGCACACAAGAAAGACTTACAAACTTTTGAAGTCATTAGCAAGCCAAAAGCTCAATCATTATTATAGTATAAGTATGCCTCAGTGTCTATAAATCTGTCCATAGATACTTCACTTTGCTTGGGTGCACCATTATGTTTTTGAAGGAGAACTGTTCACTGCAAAGTTGCTCACATTTAGTTCTGAGACAAAGCCTGTATATTCCAGGAAGCAAACCTTATACTTTTTAGGAAGAATCCTAGGAATTAAGTGGAAATAACCGCCTTTTCCTCTTGTAAGAACAATATTTATAACGTTATTTTTATGCTTAACAAGTGCCCAATTTACTTAACCTTCTTCCTTTTACATCCAGCAATTTTCTCTTCTTGCTCTTCTTTGTGACATAATCTATTCCAATAGGTTCAATAGTATCTTTTGTCCTCCAGATATGGAACCATGTATGTCTTTGGCTATGGCGAAGACAATGCTTTCATGTTGATCAAAACAAGGCAACAAGCCCATAAGGATTTTCTCACAGCTTGACAACCACTAATCCAACTTCACCCTTTCATCAGGGTTCAGTTTAAGTCACAAAACATCATGATGCCTTATTCTTTCCTCTACATCCCAATAATTCTTTCTTTCTCCACCATTTACTTTCCATTGGTTCTGTGCTAGTTTATATTATCACTGCTATCTTCCTTCAAATAAGGGAATATTAGTTGTGCTCTTGAACATTTCTCTACTTCTCACAGAGTCAGACTTCTGATAAATGTCAAATTTAGACATTTAAGTGCATTATTGCTTTGTATTCACTTTTCCCCTATTGCATTAGTGTGTAAAGGGCATTGACATTTTCTTTTCTTGATTAATCCTTCATAGTTACAATTACAAGAGTATTTAATACAGAGCTGGAGTAGAAATATGCATATGATGTTATTTAGGAGAATGAAAACACTAGATGCCCTTAATGTACACAAAGAGGAAGAAAGGATATTTTGTGGACTTCATCTTCAACAAATATTTTTTTCAAGTGTACTCTCTTTTTCTCTTATTTACATACATGTTGCAAACTTTGATTTGGTCTGTAAAAAATAACCTAGCCATTTAACACTTTTTTCTGATCATTTTATCATAGTGATAAAACCTTACATAATTAATAATCAAACACAAACATCCCTTACTATCTAAAATAACAAAACAAATTATTTTCTTTGAAATAAGAAACAGAGACAGAAGCCTTTCATCTCTACTGGCTTCCAATACTGTGTTGAGATTATAGCAAATACAGTGGGTCAAGAAACTGCTACAAACTTTGGAAAAAAGCAGATGAAGTTTTTTGCACTATTGTTTTTATTCTTTTGATAGACTCATTTATCTAGAAAAAAGAGAATAACTTGATTAATGAATTAACAGGATAAAATATAAATATACAAATTACAATGCTCCTTAGTTTAAAAATAAAAATCCACAAAATGAAGTAGAAAGAAAATTCCATCTCTAATATTCACAAAATTATAACATAGTTTATCAGGATAAAAGAGCACTATTACTTTATACAGGTTTATGAAAGCAAACAAATAAATGCCCATATGATATTTTTGAAAGTAAAATCCAAAACATGAAAATGTCAATTCTCCCAAATTTAATGTGTTAATTTAACATAATTCCAAGTAGGAAAAGCCATAATTCCAAGTAGGAAAAGCCATTTAAGAAAAGCCAAATTCCTCTTGGAATTTGATAAAAATATATTAAATATTGTATGGAAAATAAATGCCTAAGAATAGACAAGGAAAATTTGAAGACTAGAAATGGAGGTTGTCTAAGAAGATATTAGAACATGTTATGAAGTACTGCAATCAAATCGATATTACCACATTTGAGTTGTTATTATTTGGACATGTAATTTATGATTATTTTAATGTAAGATATTTACAAATGCTTTTTTAGTGATATCTTTATGCGATTGTGGTGTCAGGATTATGCTGACCAGCTCTACAATAGTTTGATAGTTTTCCCCCAACTCACTTTTTGAAACTGTGTGTTCAAAGTTGTTATTATTTATTACTTACATGTTTAATAGGCTTCACCAGTAAAGTCATCTTGAACTGGAGTGTTTTGTTTGATAAAGTTTTTGATAATCAATTCAATTAATTCAATATTTTTCATACAATGTGGTTCTCCAGATTTTTTTTTATCACTGTAGGAAGCAGAACTCTAAGATAATTCTGAGATTCGCACTCCCCAGTGTATGGTGCCTACTTCTTTGAGTATGAGAAAGATATGCTAAGGTCTTTGGTTTATATGGGCACAGGAATGGGAGGCGTGGCGGGTCAGAGTGGTCTTGGAAAATGCAACATCCAGGCATAAAAAACAGGAGTGCCTCTTCTCACTTAGGTCCTTGGACACAGGCCCTAGGGTGCGACCCTCGCCAGGTACCCCACCCTTCTCTATCCAGCACCTCCCTGCCCCCTTCCCATATCACTGGGCTGAGGGTGGAGTGCTGATGTAGTTAAATAAACCCTAGACAACAGAGAAGAAGAAAGCAGGGAGCTTCAAAGCATCTGTAGAGCATAGGCACCTACCTGACCTAGGTAATCTGTACTTGTTGATTCCTGATCCATGGAAATTGTGAAATAAAAGTAGGCTGTTTTAAGCCAGCAAACATGTGGTAATTTGTTACATGTCAATAGAAAACAAATAAAATAAGTGTAATTAAAATCTGTCTTTTAAAATTTGTGTCCGTTTAATCTAAGATGTTGAAATTTTAGGTATAAAATGTTCACAATGTTATTATTCTATGACTTTCAAGTATGTCATGATATTCTGATGCCCATTGCTGATACTGGTAACTGGCCTTTTTCCCTTTTTTCTCCCCTTAATTTTTTTTCATAATAAATCTTACTAGGATTTTGTCAACTTAATCTTTTCAAATGACCAAATTTGGCTTTGGAAATTTCTTTTAAATATTTTGTTCATGTTTTGTTTTATTAATTTCTGTTTTTACCTTTTGTTGTGGGCTGAATGTGTGTGTTCCTCCAAAATGTGTATGTTGAAGCTCTAATGTATTACGTGATGGTGTTTGGAGGTGAGGCCTTTGGCAGGAAATTAGGATTAGGTAAGGTCATGAAGGTGGGGCTCTGTGATAGGATTTGTGTCCCTAGAGGAAGAGATACCAGAGAGCTTGCCTTCTCCCTCCCGCTCATTTATGCTGTCTGTGTTCTCATCCAACAAAGAAGCCAGTGTCTTCACACAACAAAATGTTGGCTACCTACCAGCCACGAAACTGCCTTCACCAGGAACCAAATTGGCTGTCACCTTGATGGGGGACTTCCAGGCTCCAGAACTGTGAGAAATAAATTTCTGTTGTTTAAGTCACGCAATCTACTGTATTTTGTTATGGCAGTCCAAGCTGACTAATACACCTTTATTATTTTCTTCCTTGGGCTAATTTTGAGTTCAATTTTCTTTTCTTTTTCAACCTCCATGAGGTTGAAACTTGTATCATTCATTTTGAATCCCTCTTCATTGACTTCAAACAATAATTTAAAAATCTATGCATGATGAATAGAATAATATCCAGAAATACACTCACATTTATTTGATTTACTCATTTTTGTCAAATGCTTCACAACTATTCAATAGGAAAGGAGAACTTTTGCAATTAATGGAAGAGGAACAAATAAATAAATGAATGAAGAAAATTACCTTCTACCTCATAATTCACGTAAA
Source organism: Piliocolobus tephrosceles (assembly GCF_002776525.5). NCBI lineage: Eukaryota > Metazoa > Chordata > Mammalia > Primates > Cercopithecidae > Piliocolobus > Piliocolobus tephrosceles. Next base: position 134,951,004 of record NC_045441.1, on the reverse strand, counting down.
ACTACAGAAAATAAAATAAGAGATTCTTGAACATAAAATAATTCCTATATGATCCTGAAGGAGGCAAAGCTTTCTTATGTAAGACCATGAAAACCCTAATTATACAAGGAAAGAGGAAAAAATGAATTTTACCACAATTTAAAACTTCTGCTCACTGGAATTCACCACTAGATAAAATAAATAGGAAAGCCTCAGGCTAGGAGACTATAGTCACATTACATGTAATTGACAAAAGATTTGTTTACAAAATACATAAAGAATTCCTAAAAATCATTAATAAAAAGCTAGAAACCCAACTTTCAAAAGTGCTCACAAGTGTGGAGAGTTATCTCATATAAGAGAACATTAAAATATCTATAAAAATGTTAAAAACGTACATTTTTTTCTTTTTTATTATACTGTAAGTTCTAGGGTACATGTGCACAATGTGCAGATTTGTTACATATGTATACATGTGCCATGTTGGTGTGCTGTACCCATTAACTTGTCGTTTACATTAGGTATATCTCCTAATGCTATCCCTCCCCCCTCCCCACCACAGGCCCCGGTGTGTGATGTTCCCCTTCCTGTGTCCAAGTGTTCTCATTGTTCAATTTCCACCAATGAGTGAGAACATGCGGTGTTTGGTTTTCTGTTCTTGCGATAGTTTGCTGAGAATGATGGTTTCCAGCTGCATCCATGTCCCTACAAAGGATATGAACTCATCTTTTTTTATGGCTGCATAGTATTCCATGGTGTTTCTTAATACAGTCTGTCATTAATGGACATTTGGGTTGGTTCCAAGTCTTTGCTATTGTGAATAGTGCCACAATAAACATATGTGTGCATGTGTCTTTATAGCAGTATGATTTATAATCTTTTGGATATATACCCAGTAATGGGATGGCTGAGTCAAAGGGTATTTCTAGTTCTAGATCCTTGAGGGATTGCCACATTGTCTTCCACAATGGTTGAACTAGTTTACAGTCCCACCAACAGTGTAAAAGTGTTCCTATTTCTCCACATCCTGTACAGCACCTGTTATTTCCTGACTTTTAAAATGATTGCCATTCTAACTGGTGTGAGGTGGTTTTGATTGCATTTCTCTGATGGCCAGTGATGATGAGCATTTTTTTCATGTGCCTGTTGGCTGCATAAATGTCTTCTTTTGAGAAGTGTTTGTTCATATCCTGTGCCCACTTTTTGATGGGGTTGTTTTTTTTCTTGTAAATTTGTTTGAGTTCTTTGTAGGTTCTGGATATTAGCCCTTTGTCAGATGAGTAGATTGCAAAAATTTTCTCCCATTCTGTAGGTTGCCTGTTCACTCTGATGGTAGTTTCTTTTGCTGTGCAGAAGCTCTTTAGTTTAATTAGATCTAGAAAGATGCAAATTAAAACCATGAGACCATTTCATAATCAATAGGATGAACAAAATTAAAGGCAAATAAGACCACATGTTGACAAGGAAGTAGAGTAATTGGGACTTTTCTATAATGCTGGTGGGAGTTAAAATGGATCAACTACATAGAAAAACAATTTCCAATGGGGTGCGGTGACTCACACCTGTAATCCCAGCACTTTGGGAGGCTAAGGCGGGTGGATCACGAGGTCAGGCGATGGAGATCATCCTGGCTCACACGGTGAAACCCTGTCTCCACTAAAAATACAAAAAATTAGCCAGGCGTGGTGGCGGGCACCTGTAGTCCCAGCTACTTGGGAGGCTGAGGCAAGAAAATGGCATGAATCCGGGAGGAGGAGCTTGCAATGAGCGAGATCATGCCTTTGCACTCCAACCTGGGTGACAGAGTGAACTCCATGTCAAAAAAAACAAAAAAAGAAAGAAAAACAATTTCCAATTTTCTTATAAAGTTAAATATATACACTTACAATACAATACAATTATACCACTAAGTATTTATCCCAAAGAAATAAAATTACAAATACATAAAAATACTTTTGTAAGATATATTTATAACAAATTTATTTACGACAGCTCCAAACTGACAACGAGTCAAATGGCTATCAGTTGGAGAGTAGATAAACAAACTGTAGTATACTCATACAATTGAATTCTACCCAGGAGTGAAAATGCCTGTTGGTTTATATAACAACATGACTGAGTCTCAAAACACACTGAGCAAACAAATCTAAGATCAAAAATTATATACTCCACTATGCCTTTTGTGTGTAGTTTTAGTAAAAGCAAAACTAACATGAAAAAAATCAAAACAGTGTTTGTGGATGTGTTCATGTATCTGCCTTTGTGTGTTTGTGTGTGTGTTCGCCTAAAAATGGGAGCAAGGGAAGTTGTGAAGTAATAGAAACATCCTATGGTATATGTGGAATCAGTCAAGACTTAATGCAAATAGAGACTTGAAATGTGTGTGGGTTGTGGTATGTAATTTTTTTGTTTCCTTTGCATGCGGATATTTCTTGTTTGCCTTTAGCCTTGGTCTTGCCAAAGAAAAGGGATACTAGGGAGAAGGAAATGGAAGTAAATAATTTCCATGAATTCCAAAAATGGAGGAATCACAGTCAGGAATCACTGCAATTATCTGAAAAGTTTCATGAAAATAAGAAGCTCTAGAAAAGGCACATCAAAGAAGGGTAAGGGCAGTGAAGAGAAGAGTACACATGATAATAATGCAAGCAAGGTGTGTTCATAGAACGTTGAGAAGTATTTTGATGAAAAACTCTATGGTAACACCAAGGTTAGAGACAGTATTTAAACTTCAAAATGTGAAACTAAAGAATTTGAATTTATCCTCTGCCATATTTACCAAAGGAATGTTTTCCTCTCCTGCTATTGTCTTATTTCTTACTAGAAGTTTCATATTATTAAAGGTTCATTAGAGGTGACTGAATAGTTTTAAAGAGAAATATCAGATCATATGCAATTCAGTGTTCAGGTAATTCATTCATAGACACTAGGAGCAGTCTCTATCTTTTTCTCTCAGCATACTGCTTTGATTTTTAAATTTTGTATTAGTAAATGACAGACTGAGGGTATGAAAGCCTAAAAGATTTGAAGCACCTTTCCTCATCCATTGTATAAACTACAATGCTACCAACTGACTTACACCTCATAAAACTTGTTCTTCATTGTAGCATTTCATAATATGACTTGTTACCCCATGTTATGAGATACTTAAATGAATGATGTATTTCACAATATTAGAGGAAAAACATGAAATTTATAAACCATTCAAGTGTTACCTGTTCCAAGTTCCAATTTTATTCATTCCTATTCATATTTGATTTCTTCTTTTGTCAACAAAAGAGCATAGCTTACTGATAAAATTATACTTTTAAAAGTTTATTTTAAAGGTTGTAAAGATAGCTTTGGTGAGAAATAGCACTAAATTAATTTAAAGCATTACATTTTATTAAAATTTTAAGCAAATGGAAAGTAAGGAAAACTAACTTTAGAAATTTTAAGTGTAAAGTGTTTTAAAATGTTTGCACAGATAAATATGCAGGAGAAACAGCATTTATACAAATTTTTATACCTGTAGTGGGTTCAATAAACACTTAATAACCCCCTATATAATTCTCCACATGTATATTGTTGGGTATTTTAGAATATAATTTTTTTAATAATCCAGGTTTATTTTTCCATTTTAATAATATTGTTTAAAATTATTATTAATGTCTCCTGGTAGAAAGGATTTAGTGGGCTTTGGTATTTCTGCAATTTAAATGTTTTAAAAGTTAGTACTTTAGAGATAAATTGTTTTACAATAAGAGTAGCTAGATTTTATTGTGTGCTTCTCATGCACTGTTCAAAAGAAAGGACTGTAAAATATGATAGCTATTAAGATTATGATATGGCAACCACTGTGATACACCTTCCAGAAATATTAGCTCAGGTAGTTTTTTAATAATCTTAGACAAGTAGTATAAGCCCCATTTTACAGATGTAAAGAAGATAGGTTAAGTAACTTGCCAAATTGTCTGCACTCAGGAATAGTCAGAAAGCAAATTTGCATTCAAATCTTTCTTCTCTTTGGGTCCATCCTCTGTCCCCCATACCACTCTGGCTCCAAAGGCGTTTCTTTGTCTGTGTGGTTTTTGTTATTACTGCAAATGCTTTTAAACCAGTGATTGTAATTCATTGTTACCTTCTTGCTATAGTGTACTCTCTGACCCTTCACTTCATTGACGAATTCTATGTTGTTCATACGCTTAATCTTTTGTTATTTGCCGGGTCATTTTTTCCCCCTACATTCATTCTATTTGTAACAACATGATGGCTTCAAAGGTATATAACCTTTCTCTGGTTATATACGGTATATTATAAGGTATATGGAGCATTATTTTATCAAGGCCATGGGTATTTTAGTGGATCCTACACTATTTTGTTTAACTTTGGGTCTCTTATTTGCTCTTTATATGAACAAATACAACTCAAAACATAGTATCTTTGACAACTTTAATAAAGTTTAATAAAGTCTTCCTGAAGTACAAAAAGAATACTTCTTCTGAACGCTGCTGGGAATCGCTTGTTCACCTCTGATGAATTACCTCTTCACCCATGTTTCACGATGACAGAAATAATTAATAGAGGCTGTCTCAGTCTCTATCCTTATCCTTATTCTGGCCTCCCTCAAACTTATTCTGCATTGTGGAGGCAGCTTTGCAACTAGTTTTGGTAAAGATAGCTATGAATATATATATATTTTCATTTTCTCTCTTAGTTGCTTAGTTGTTTTTGTTTTGTTTTTAATGAGGAAACTTGTAGAGGATCCACAGCTTTGTATCGTGGTCTTGTCCTGACCAGAAATTTATCCTTTGAATATTGTTGTGCATTCCCTTTCTTTTGGAAGGGTTGTGTGGGCTTTAATTAACAAAGGAAAATCAGTTTTGGCTTTACAGTAATTTCAAATAATCAATAAGAGACAATTATTCACTTTTTAATTGTCATATAATTTATCTAAAATGACTAGTCACCAATTTACTAATTGAAAAATGAAATAGCCATAGTGACACAATTATAAAAGCATATTTGCCTAAAGTGAAAATGAAAATAGATATAGTTGAGAATATCAAGTTCTTAAACTAATACTATTGTCAGGTTCAGGAATCTATTCAGAGAGAAAGCATTAGGAATGGAGAGGGCAATTTATGCACCAAATTATTTCTCATAATACTATTTATATAAACAAACAATCAGAAACAAAGTGAAAGCCCAAAATAAAGAAATGGTTAAACAAATAGTATAACAACAGATACCTTTCTCCTTTGGACTAAGGCTGAGATTCATATAAGTTTGTGGAATTTCCTAGGGAAAATTAAATAATATTTATAATTATACTTGTATTATATTTACAGTAAGTTTTGAGATGTATACAGAAGTGCCTAATAGACTGGGTAGAAGAAAAATTGGTACAAAGAAGACCAGAGCAAAAATTATTTGTTGTAAAGTGAAGAAAAAAATCATAGTAAGGCAAAGATCTTGCTATTACAAATCACAGAGCAGAACAAGGCCTGTGAGTGAAATAGGAGTAGTGGTTCCAAATATAGAACAGTGGCTCTTGAACTTGTCTGAGATAGACACCCTGGCGGCAAAAAGCTCACTTGAGGAAATGGTGCTGGATCATTTCTGAGTCAGCTAGATGAGTGGAAATAGCTCACCATGGATAACCTGAATATATACATTTTTTAAACAAATTTGATTAAATAGTCACATACGTACCTATTATGCTTAGCTTAAATATGGTTATATACATATTTTAAAATATTATATTATGTAATAAATTGCTGTAAAAAGAGTGTTTTCTACTGTCACATGTAAGAGTTAATTTTATTCAGACTGTTCTCTTTAAATTTTGACATCCGTATTTTTATCATCATTGCAGCCAATTTTCAAGTCATCTATCATGGTTTTCAATAGCACATCATCCAAATTGTTTTAAGAACTGAACTTCTTAAATCTGTGTATGATAGTGTTGATAGTGTTTCTGCAAATTCTATCCTAATTTTATCCTATTTTCCTAAGTTACAGGCAATCATTTGAATTATATCATATTTTAATTTTTCAAGAATCTTGTCAGTATATATTCCTGATTTATATAAGGTGATTATATAAACCATCATGTTTATAGTGATATACAGTGCTTATAAGTAAAAGCTTAAACAACCATAAAAAGATACCAAACATTTTTGATACCAAAAAACTAAAATATCAAATGTTAAATTTCTTTAGCACCTTTTAACCTATGTTATGACTGAGAGCAAAGGAGTTAACATAACCCTGAGAAAGAAAAGTTACATGTATACGTGTATATATATATATACACACACACACACACATCAGTTTTATATATGACATATATAAGATATACATAAGATATATATAGCATATCATATATTATGTCATATATAATATATATCATATATTATATATGAATACTGATGTCAAAATTTAAAGAGAAGTGTCTGAATAAAATTAACTGTTACATGTGACAGTAGACAACACATGTGATATATATTATATATATAAAATTGATATATATCAGTTATACATATTTCTCTATATACTTCTGTATATATTTCTCTATTTCTATATATATTTCTCTACATAGTTCTCCATATATTTCTCTTTATATTTCTATATATATTTCTCTCTATATATTTATATCAGTTCAAAAGTGAATGCATTCAAAAGTGCACTCAAAAGTGAATGCAGTTTTTCTGATTCCATTTTATCTCTTTTTTTTTTCTTTTTTTTGTTGTTGTTTGTTTGTTTTTGAGACCAAGTCTTACTCTGTCACCCAGGCTGGAGTGGAGTGCGGTGGCACAATCTCAGCTCACTGAAATCTCTACCTGCTGGGTTCAAGCGATCCTCCTGCCTCAGCCTCCCAAGCAGCTGGGGCCACAGGTGTGCCACCATGCCTAGCTAATTTTTGTATTTTTTTGTACAGATGAGGTTTCACCATGTCAGTCAGGCTGGTTTCGAACTCCTGACCTCAGGTGATCTGCCTGCCTCAGCCTCCCAAAGTGCTGGGATTAAAGGCATGAGCCACCATGCCCGGCCTGGTTCCATTTTTCCGATGGTGATTGAAAATAATTCATCTGCTAAACACCAAATTCCAAAGTGCATTTTGAGCTATGCTAGTGAAGACATTAAATTGAGCCAAGCAGCTGTGGCAGGGGCTACCAGTTGAAATCTATTATATTTCCACCTCAGTTTTTCAGAGGCCAGACTAGAGAAACAAATGCAGATTAAGTTGGGATCACAACTCCTGCATTTTTTATGACTTTCAAGATGGCACAAATATCTCCCATTTTACCAAAGATTCAGTATTGATTCTGATTTAATATCTTGGCTTGAGAAGGATACAATATCAGGGTTTTCCGCTTGACCTGTGTACTGTTATAGACCTTATTCCACAGTTCCGGAAATCAATGTCAGGATTCTGCCAGATTCATGCATAACTTGCCTTCTGTCGGTCCTCAATCTGAGGAGGGGACCATGATCACATACATGTGGATGCAGTGATAACTTCTTGTACCAACTGTTTAAATTTGGGTTGCCCCAGAAGGAAATCTTGAGATGAAGATTCAAGGGCAAGTGTTCATTTGAGATGTGAAGGAGCCATCATTAGGAGACTGCAAAGCAGAAAAAGAAGATAATTTGGCCAATAAAGGAGGATTGTCTACTATGGACAGTTGGAGATTTAATTCCAGTAGGAAACTTTGGAAGATAAACGAGGTAAGGAATGTATACTCCAACTCTCTCTCCTTTTTTTTTTTTTTTTTTGAGACGGAGTCTCACTCTGTCACCAAGGCTGCAGTGCAATGGGGCAATCTCGGCTCACTGTAACCTCCGCCTGCCAGATTCAAGCAATTCTCTGCCTCAGCCTCCTGAGTAGCTGGAATTACAGGCACCTAGCACCAAGCCCAGCTAATTTTTGTATTTATACTAGAGACAGGGGTTTCACTATCTTGGCCAGGCTGGTCTTGAACTCCTGACCTTGTGATCCACCTGCCTCAGCCTCCCAAGGTGCTGGGATTACAGGCGTGATCCACCACACCCAGCCTACACAAACTCTTAAGACTCATTGGTTCAGTGCTCTATGTGGGTGAAGGGGTGGTGGTATTAATTTTCCAGTGTTTATTCCTTTTCCCAAACAGAAATGAGTCTCCAGGAGCTAGAAGAAGTCCTCTGTCACAGAAATGTTGGCACTTGCAATGTGTTAGCTGGAATGTGCTGAAGTTATGAGTGATGGGAGATGGATATGGCAAAATTAGATTATACTTTACACGCTGCATTGTATAAACAATGCCTGATGCCCTTATGTTGTTCATCACCTTAACCTTTTCTGTTAGATTTTGTGCATGACCTCATTGCTTCTGTTCAACCACTGTTCTTACGGCTGTTACATGTTAAATCAGATATATTCAAGCAAAGTAGATGCTGAAATGGGTCCTCTCTTGTTAAATATTTTGCTCGAAGAGGCAAAGTCTATCAAGAACGGGAAGATTAAAAATATTTGCCACTATCAGGTTTTTATTCTTGCTATTTTATTATTGAGTTGCTGTTTACTAAGAAAAAATAAAACTTGCTCTTATTTCCTTATCTTTCACAGTAGAGATTATTATAATATTCTGTAAAAAGTTGCCTATATATTTACTAAATAAATAAACCCTATGAGTCCAAACAAACTTTGAGAGATGTCAGCATGTGATTTGAAGTTTCTGGTAAAATGTATATGATGACTCTCACCATGCATGGGGACAGAACTTGAGGTCCAGTATTTTTAGAGTTGGATTACAAAGAAGCACATAAATCCTAACTAGTTCAGGTAGTAGTCAGTCTTATGTAATGTAGTGCATGAATAAGTAGTTATTAGATATTAGATCAGTTTATCAATCAGGGCTGTTACAGTGGATTTTAAGTACAAAGTGGTACCCTCATAAATGACAACATAGGATATGAGAATAGGAAAAATAGAAATTTTCTGTTGTTATATTGACACCGGGGTGATGTATGTTTTAGATCAAAGTGAATAGAACATGTATTTTAATTTATGGTTTTTACCGTATAACTGACCAACTTATCATACACTTTGTGGTGATTATGGATGATTTGTTATTGTGAAACACTGTACTTCTAATACTGCTGAAGTAATACTGTTAAAAGAATAGACCATGATTGATATTTAGGGCAACTAATCAGTCAGAATGCAGCTGGGAAATGAAACCGCTTTAATTGAAACAGATAGAAATGGCTACAAGGAATTGTTATATAGGTGATGGACACATAGAAAATCCAAACAGTGGATAGTAAGACAACCTAGAATTTAGCAACAACAGGAAGCTTCAAATCCCCTAAACTGGAAGAAACAAAGGAAGCATTGGTAGTACTAGAGTCCAGGGTGAGAGATTCCCCCTGAAACTCTGGTGGGCTTGCCTGGCTGGAGCTGGTGCTAAAGAGGAGATGCAGCCACTGCTAGACAAACAGCCAGGGGAGAGACTACTGTGCTTCTCCATCTCTTCCTCCTCCCAACCCCCAACCCCTCCATCTTCCATCAGGGCCTGCCACTGAACAAACGATGAGGAAGCCGGCTGACATGGACTCCTGGAAAATGTGGCCTAGAAAGCAGAGGAGAAGAAAAAGCAGGGCAAAAAGTAGAACTCAGAGCAAAGGACTGACATGAGAAAGGCATAAATTCCAGTGGAAAAAAGAACTCTAGTGTTTAATATAATACATGGTTTAAGGGTTGTCTGTATGGCAACTAATAACAGAAGATATAGCTTATGGATCAGTTTCCCTATACTGAGAAATATGCAGTTATGCCCAAAATGAAAGGATTTTATTATTCCTTCTATCTTATATCACTGAGTGTGTAAGGAGAGATTAGCATGGACTGCAAAGAAAGCTGTGATTGTACTGAAAAGCCCATGGGACAGGGCCAATAACAAGAGACCAGATCCGTTTTGTTTTACTGGGCTGCAATTTGGAACAAATAGCCATGCCCTGATGAAGCCTGGTTAACCAAATTGTCCACACTTGATATCCACTCAGGCCTGCCTTTATAAAAGCATGAGACATAGTATGAAATTCAAGATTCCTATACCAGAAATGCTTTTTATTTCTGTATCAAGTGAGTAGAAATAGAAAGAGTAGAAAATGAGATTTTGTTTTATGGGAATAATAGCAATATAATAACAGAGAAAATAGAACGCAAGAAAAAAATTATCTGTCCCTCAATATCACGGTCTCTAGCATCAGAATCTCACATTTCACAGTTACAATGATTTTGATCATTTTACCAATGGTAAGGTACACGTCAGAATGAGAAAGTTATTTAGAAACTCAAAATGCATTTTACCCGTGTTTTGAAATAGCATATTATAGACTTTAAAATTACTAGAAATTTTTTGTAAATTGCATTATTGTTCTCCAAAATTTGCTTCCTCTCCCTGTAGAAGGATTATACCTATTGACCCTGCAGATGTAAGGCTTGGCCATGTAGTTTTCTTTGGCTAATCAATGTGAGTGATGGCATTGTATGCCACTTGTAAACACAGGATTTAAGAGACAGCTTCTGGATCTACCATTGGTCTTTTCCCTCTGCCCTGAGATTGTCATAACACAAAAAAAGGTGCAGTTGATTTGTGAAAGACACTTAATGTGATAGAAAAAAAAAAAAAAAAACCCTGTGGTTGTAAAAAACCACTAAAATTTTAGGGTTGCTGGTTACAGTAGCAGAACTGGATAAAATCTGGAATTATAATACAACTTTGTTAGAGCATTTTTCTACCTCCACCAGTGGAAAAATGTTGGTAAGCCATTTCCATCCAGTTAGCTCCTGTCTACCTTTAAGATGTGGTTTAAGTTACATTTCTTCAGGATGCCTTTTCTTGATCCTTGCCACCAGATTAGGTTAGATTTCTGTTTTATCTTCTATAGAAATATGTATTTTTATTTAAAGTAACTTATTTTTTGGCAAGTTTTCATTGACTGGTGTGATTATGTTTAGGTTTTACAATATTGGATCCATATGTGGTTTGCATAACACTGTGACCCTAGCATGTAGCAGGTGCACAATAAAAATATTATTGAAGAAACAAATACATGACTTCTAATGACATTTTATGTTTCACTTCTCAAATCCTAGTAGATGTCTTAGTTTATTCCAGTGATATTTTCACTATCCCTGAAAAACTGCAGTTGCAGACAGTAATTTCATCATAATTGTCTAATCATTTACTAAAACCTCCACATCTACTCTCTTTTTTATATGCTCCCATTGTAAGTATGCATGTACTTTGAGCAACTAAAGGCACAAGACATAATGGTCTCTCTTTCCCACAACAAAGCTATTATATTCCCCATACGATCTTTTAAGCATTTAAAAATGTATCTGTAGTTGTGCTTATTATGTGTTTGTATTATCCTTTCTCAAATCTTTACTTTTTAATATACAAATGTCTTTTTGCCAGAGCAAATGTCTTACAAAGGATAAGAACATATATTTTTGAGATTATAAACAATTCTAGAACTATTATTTTTTAAAATGCAAGATCCTGCTATGTCCACTGCTATAATGCTAATGAATGTTGTGTAACATTTGATGAGCACTATGTCATTTCAGCTGGATGAAAGAACCACAGAGTTTCATGTATTTATTTAATTTAGAAAGTGTCAGCTGTCTGAAGGCCTCTAAATTCCAATCTTATGCCATTTTGCCTTTACTGCTGCCTCAAATTTTCATTTCTTAGGAACGATCTATATTACAGACTGAGAAATTTATGTCCAGAATAATTAGTAGTTTGCGTTAAAGAAAACCTCTTCAATCATAAGTTGAGTGACATTGAAATAAAATTAAAATAGTTTATGTCTTGAGATGCTTCAACTGCTTGTATAAATATAATATTTATTGGAATTTATAGGTTGGTAGACAAAATTTCCATGATTTTATTGCTTTTCTTGTCTGGAGGAAGTGGGGGTGGAGAACGAGAAACAGTTCTATGGATAGCTTATATTAAGGTAACAGTCAATTAATTAAAAGTTTAATAGTATTACTCACAAAAGTACTCATCTTCACTGTCTTTCTCCGTTAGTACTGCTACTTTTAACTAGCTCCATTCATCATGACTATTAATGATACATCAAAGCACAATGTTTCCTATCCAATTGTCAAAACAGGAGATGAAAAGTCACAAAGTATAAGCTATTTTACTTTACTTTCTCACAAGGGATAAGAGATGACATTAATTAAATCTAAATTGAGATTTATGTTCCTTATCTTGTCAAAAGTTTAATTTCAATATATACCTTAAAAGCATGTATTTTAAAATACAAAATCCACTCATTTCTGTATGATAGCGGTAAACAATCAAAATTTAAAAAGTTTTTTAACTTAATGCCATTTGCATTAACACCAAAAAAATGTATAAACTTAGGTATAAGCCTGACAAAATAAATGCAGGAGATGTGCTGAAATCTGCAAACTTTTGAGGAAAGAGGTCAAGAAACACTGTCAAAAATAGTTATATCCATTCATAGATGGAAAATCTCAGTATTGTTAAGATGCCAATTCTCTGATTTAATATACAATTTCCATGCAAACCCCAATCTAATTCTCAGCAAGTTATATTGTCAGATGCACTGCTTCTAATTCATCCTATAGAGTAGGTTCAGGCATTCACTACTAATTCTTTTCCTGTCTTTACAAAGTCTCAAGTTAAGGAGATAATATCTCTGCTATTAGATGAAACATCTAACCCTGGTCTGGATATATCTGGTTCCTGGCAACCTTTCTGTGGCCCTCAAATCTGGTAGCTAAGGGAGCAGATGATACTGCTCTTTGAGTTTCACTGACATAATTATAGATACTATTTGTTATGAGAGTGTTTCCTTCTTTCTGAATAGTCTATTAGACATTTTAAAATACTATTTTAGACTCATTTGGAATAAATTGAAAGAAATAAAATAAAAAATAAACCACTGAATAATGCCAAAATTAGTGGTAAACAGAGATTTAAGTATATTGTAAGGGCTATGAAAGAAAATTATATCATCATTATACAGTTTTGTCTTGTACAAATACATTCAGTTTCCTAAGAAAAGGAAAATTGAGAAAGAATATGAGTTTCTAGTCATCCAATGTGACATATAAGCATTTTCAGCAAGTTCTTTGTCAGTAAAATATAATACTAAAAGTTTTTGTATACATGAGTTTACCATTTTAAGGGCCGTTCATATGTGTCAAAAGTTAAAGCAATTTGAATAAGTATCTGGAGTCATTTCTAAATGAAAAGGCAAAAGACCTAATTCATTTATTTTCTATATTATGATTACCAATATGTGTGAATTATTTATTTAGTAGCACAAAATAACATCATTAGAGCATATGTGTGTGTGTGTGTGTGTGTGTGTGTGTGTGTGTGTATACATATATATATTTAACTTTATACTTCTAAACATGGAAAGAACAAAGGGCCCCTATCATTGCCTTACTAAGAAAGTAGTTCATACATTAGCATATAAGTCTTAATACTTTTGAGTTAGGTATTGAAAAGATAGTGAGAAAAATAAGAATACATACTAAGGCCCTTCTCCACTCCTCCCTCTGCCATCCTTCAGCTGGCAAGACATTTATTATTTGATCACCGAGTAACATTTTCATTTTAAGTCTTGAATTATTTGTAATATGAAAAAGCATATCAATCAATTCTAGGTACATTTAGTGTTATGGATTCAAACTGAGTCTGTTTAAAATTCCCCAATCTTATCCCCACTCCAGCCTACCCCACCCTTACTAGCTCCTTCCTGGTTATGTCATTCTAGAGCCATGATGTTGGGAGTTGGGAAACTTGGAACACCATTTAGTCCTTAGTGTGTTCTTGTTTGCTTACATGTTCTTTGCCCCATCTCATGTACAAACACTGGTGTCTGCTGAGGTATTCCATTTTTATTTAGGTTCTGCTTGTGTAGTTCACTCAGCACCAACTGCTGTGTATCATGTTCCAAATTAAACACTGCTTCAGGTCTGGTATTTATCTCTCAGCTAGCTTCCAGGCTTTTCTCACAGATACATAGAAGCTTTGGGTGTTCTCTCATTCTTCCCTGGGGCCACATATCACCCAATGTCTCCTTACCCAGTGGGTCTCCTTTTCCTGCCACCTCACTTAGTCTGCTGTCTGCTCAGCTGTTACACTTTGTTTTTCCTTTCAGACAGCTGCTGCCTGTAGGAAATAATGTAAATGATGGTCCATTTCCAAGACAAAATGCCTCGAGTAAACTTTGGTCTGCAAACTGTGGAATGACAAAATATACCAGGCCACTTCTTTAACATCTGGCACCTAGTTGTTGGGGTCCCCTTAGTTGCCCTCACCTGAACCAAAGACTTTAGTCTAGAATGAAAGTTAACTAGACTGCAAAATAGCTCACTTTACCTAGTCTTATCAGCTTGCCTGACCACATAGGTCATAAGTCAAATACTTGAAAAGCCCCTGAGGTGACTATGATTGCAATGTATTATGGGCTGCAACAAAATGCAGCCAAACAACCCTAAAGAAAACACCAAAACTCCTACCCGATGACAAATAGACAACATCCAGGAAGACTGTGACCCCATAGCCTATGAGGAACCAGGGGAGGGACCTGTGCACAAGGGGATAAACTGCTTGTGGTAACCATGCTGGATGTGCCTGCCCATCAGACACCAGATCTTGCAAGACCATCACTGTGTCTCTGAGTCCATTCTTTGGGTTAAATGGGTCAGTTTATTTCTCATAAACTGGGGGCTTGTCCGGGATCTCTGTGCCTGTGTGGAGTGGGACTCCTGTAAAGAGGAGAGATGCGAACCACCCAATTTAGATGACCTGCTCTGTCCAGGCATCCTGGTGGTTGGGCATTTTCAGAGGTCGTGTGTGACTGAGACGTATCTTAGATAGGAAGCAAGCACAGAGTCCCAATCTGTAGCTTCATTCTCCTGCGAGGGAAACAGCTGGAGACAGACGAAGTGATTCTTGGGGTGTGTGAGAAACCTCCAGTAGGGAATGGTGAGTACACAGGAGAAAGCTCAGACACAGAGACTGACTGAAAATGGTAAATAGGAATTCTAGGGCTAGGGAACAAAGGAAAGAGGGAACTAAGGAAATTCCTTCTGACATTCCCCCAGATAGTACATGGGGGAGAATGCTGCAGGTTTGGAGGGACAACCCTTGAACCAGCAACAAGGAAAAGGAAAAGATGAAAAATTTTGCTATTTTATCTGGCCCAAAGACCCATTTGTAAATCCTTGGTTTTTTGGCCTAAGTTTGGCTCAGAAGGGGATTGGGTGGGCCAAGCTTTAACTCTCTATGTGAATGATAAAATCCCATTCTCACAAGAAGAGATAGGTTATGCTTTCTGTTGGATCAGGGAATTAGCCCCCATGTTAGCCCTCAAAGAAGAAGAAATGGAACATAATAAATAGCTTCACCCAATAAAAAGGCCTGGGATCTGCTAACACACTTGCCCCTTCCATACAGTTCACAAAATAAGGAACAGGAAGATTGGGGGAAACAGGGAGACCAGAGAGAGATAAATCTGGGGGTCATGAAGGAACTAGACCCACTGCTCCTTTAAATCCTTATCCAAACTTGAGGAAAGAATTAGAAAAATGTAGGAAGGACATTGAGAATTTCCCTGTTCCCTCTAAATAGCAGATGTCTAACATGTTCCCTCTTGGTGAAGAGAAGGCCTGGTGGGACAGGGAATGTTGGATTTGTGAGTGGGCCTTTAACAAGTCCTCAAGTTAGACATTTTAAAAAGGAAATGAGGCCACTCTTAGAGGATCCCCTTGGTTTAGCAGAATAGTTAAATCAATTTTTAGGACCCAATATTTATACTTGGGCTGAGATGACGTCTATCATGAATATCCTGTTTACTGGGGAAGAGAGGGGAATGATTAGAAGGGAAGCCATGACCATTTGGGAAAGACAGCATCCTCCAGGGCAAGGAGACCTGCCAGCTGGGCAGAAATTCCCAAATACGGATCCCAAATTGGATAAAAATGATCCCAGGAATCAGACGCAAATGCAAGACCTTAGGGAACTAATTAGGTGGACTAAAGAGTCCACTCCTAGGACACAAAATGTCTAAAAAGCATTTGAGATTCAACAATAAAAGGAAGAGACTCCCTCTGTGTTTCTGCAGAAGCTCAGGGATCAAATGAGAAAATACTCAGGATTAGAACCAAGGGACCCAGTGGGGAAGGGCCTTTTAATTTTTATTTTATTTTCTTTGAGACAGAGTTTTGCTCTTGTTGCCAAGGCTGGGGTGCAATGGCACAATCTTGGCTTACTGCAACCTCCGCCTCCTGGTTCAAGCAATTTTCCTGTCTCAGCCTCCCAAGTAGCTGAGATTACAGGCACCCACCACCATGCGTGGCTAATTTTTCTATTTTTAGTAGAGACAAGGTTTCACCATGTTGGTCAGGCTGGTCTTGAACTCCTATTCTCAGGTGATTCACCCACCTCTGCCTCCCAAAATGCTGGGATTACAGGTGTGAGCCACCACGCCTGGATGGTGAGGCCTTTTAAAGGTTAATTTTGTAACTAAAAGCTGGCCTGATATTACTAAGAAACTACAAAAGATTAATGGATGGAGTGAGAAACCAAAGGAATTACCAAGGGAAGCTCAAAAGGTTTTTGTAAGAAGACAATAAGAGAAACAGAAACAAAAGGCAAAATTCATGGTTTCCACTGTAAAGGGAGGAGTTAGAAAGAGATTAGATCAAGACTACTCTCAAAGGAGATGAAAGAACACTAGGTCTCAGCAAAAAGACAGGAGGGAGATACAGGGAAAAACTCCCAAGACTACAAATGGATGTTACAAATGTGGGAAACCAGGACATTTTAAGAGAGAATGTCTGGAATGAAAAAAGGAAGAGAAGGTCATCCCCGTAATGAATTTTGATGAGGATTAGAGGGATCAGGGGTTCCTTTTGAGTAGGTCCCACCAGGACCCTTGAAAAACTTGAGGGTGGGACCCAAAGGAGAAGAAATGACATTTTTAGTTGACAGTGGAGCAGCATGCTCCTTCCTAATATACCAACCCAGGGGCACAGAACTCTCTAAGGAAAAGCTAACAGTATCAGGCATAAAGACGGAGGGATTTCAGGTTCCGATATTCAATAAAATGTTAATTAAGTTGGGATCAAAACAAAAGAAGGAGTCACTCTCATGTATTCCCAAAGCAGGAACTAACCTCCTGGGTTGAAACCTGATTGTTGGACTGGATTTAGAATTAGGAGTAGAGGAGGGACAAATAAAAGTAATAATGGGCCTCCTAACAGAGAAGGAAGAAAGTAAAATTAATCCCCCTGTGTGGGTTAAGGAAGACAACAGGGAAGGATTAGAAATCACACCCTTACAGATAAACAGAAAAAGTAGTTTGCAGAAAACAATATCCCATACCTGTTGAAGAAAGAAAAGGTCTCCGACTGGTAATAGAGGGATTAACTAAAGCTGGAATATTAGAACCCTGCATGTCACCATACAACAACTCCAATTCTCCCAGTCAAGAAACCCAATGGATCATATAGATTAGTGCAAGATCTAAGGGCTATAAATCAAATTGTCCCAACTCTCCATCCTGTGATGCTTAACCCTGACACCCTCCTTAATAAAATACCCTATGAATATAAGTGGTTCAGTGTAGTAGATCTGAAAGTCCCATTCTGGGCATATCCCCTAGACTCTAAGAGTAGGGACCTCTTTGTCTTTGAAACGGGAAATTCCATGACTGGGAGAAAGCAACAGTACCACTGGACTGTGCTGCCGCAAGATTTCATGGAAGCCCCATATATTTGGTCACACCTTAGAAAAAGTCCTGGATGAATTCCAGTCTTCCAAAGAAACCCAGTTGTTACAACACATGGATGATTTAATTTCTGGGGAATGGAGGGCTGAGGTATCAGAAACCACCATAAGCTTGCTTAATTTCCTAGGGGAAAGGGGATTGTGAGTCTCCAAGAACAAATCGGAATTTATAAAAAAGAAGTTAATTGTTTAGGACACCTAATTAGTGAAGGAAAGCAGAGGGTAAACCCAGAAAAAAATTATCTTGAATAGTAGGTCTGCCCTTGCCTAAGACAAAGAAAAATCTCTGAAAATTTTTAGGTCGAACTGGTTATTGTAGGCTATGGATTGACTCATATGCTCAAAGGATGAAAATTCTGTGTCATAAGTTACTAAAAAAGGAGCTCAACCTCTTGCAATGGTCCTCAGAGGAAATGAAGGCAGTGGAGGCTCTAAAGAAGGCCTTCATTACAGCCCCAGTCCTGGCCCTTCCAACTTTAGAGAAAACTTTTCATCTGTTTGTAACAGTAAAACAGGGTGTGGCCATTCGGGTGCTCACTCAAACCCGGGGTGGTGAAGAAGCAACCTGTTACTTTTGTCTTCACGTTTCTCAATCCTGTCTCTCAAGAATAACCCAAATGTATGCAACCAGTAGCTGCCACGGCCCTGCAGGTGGAGGAGAGTTGAAAGCTGACCTTTGGCGGGGTCCTGATAGTGAGCGTCTCACATCAGATGAGGAGTATATTAAATCAAAAAGAATCTAGGAGATGGTTAACTGATTCCCAGATTATAAAATATGAAGCTGTAGTACTAGAAAAAGATGATTTCTTCTTAACAACAGATACTTGCTTGCCTCCAACCAGTTTCCTATGAAAAGGAGAGAAAAATAAAGAGGCATCAGTCCGTAACTGTTTAAATATCATAGAATATCAAGCAAAAGTTAGCCTAGACCTTAGAGAAACTCCACTACATGATGGGATAAGGCTGTTCATGGCTGGGTCATCCCAAGTGATAGATGGCAAGACACATAATGGCTATGCTGTCACTGATGGAAACACACAATCCTTATGTGAGAAAGGTAGATTACCTAATGGCTAATCAGCCCAAACCTGTGAATTATACACTCTTAACCAGGCCCTAAAGCTCCTTAAAGGCCAATAGGACACTATGTATACTGATTCCAAATATGCCTATGGATTGGTACAGACCCTTGGAAAAACTTGGACACAGTGGGGCCTAAAAAACAGCAGAGGGAAAGAATTGGTACATGGAGAACTAATCACACAAGTTTTAGAAAGCCTCCTGCTTCCAGCAGAGGTAGCCGCAGTTCATGTAAATGGCCATCTGAAAGGGAACATTATAAAAGCTTTAGGAAACAGGCTTGCTGATGAAGCTGCTAAGCAAGCCTCCCTGGAGGAAGAAGTTAGACTATCTAACTGATAGTCTAACTTCAGACTGATAAACTAACCGATAGTCTAACTTCAGATATCATAAGCAAACCCATAATAAGAGAACTTATGTTCATTCTGCACAATGGGAGTCATTGGGGTCCCCAGGCTATGTGTGATGCAATGCTCAAGAATTATGGGTGTATAGGAATTTATGCCATTGCTAAACAAGTGTGTGGAGGTTGTGTGACATGCCAAAGAATAAACAAAAAGGTAGTTAGAAAACAGACTACTAGAGAAAGGCCTCACGGGTTAAGACTATTTCAAAGCATTCAAGTAGATTTTACAGAAATGTCCAAAATAGGGAGACTAAAGTATCTACTAGTAATCCCTCTGGCTGGGTGGAGGCCTTCCCTCTCCTGACTGCCACCACAGGGAATGTCATCAAAATAATCGTACAGCAAAAATTATACCCAGATTTGGCTTGGTGGAAAATATTGATTCAGACAAGCGGAGCCACTTTACCTCGAGGGTGCTAAGGGAAATTATGGAAGGTTTACACATTAGATGGGATTACCACACCCCTTGGCATCTCAGCTCCTCTGGAAAGGTAAAGAGAACGAATCAAACTCTCCCAAAGCATATTACCAAACTAATCTTAAACACTAAAATGCTCTGGACCAAATGTCTCCCAGTTGCGCCCCTTAGGATTAGGACAGCCCCAAGGGAAGACTTGGGATTGTCCCCCTACAAGTTATTATATGGGTCCCCCTATTTAGGCAGGACTACAGACTTTCCTATTATGGAAACTGAAGGCCACCTTTTTTTTTTTTCTGAGATGGAGTCCCACTCTGTTGCCTAGACCGGAGTACAGTGGCACGATCTTGGATCACTGCAACCTCCACCTCCCAGGCTCAAGCAATTCTCCTGCCTCAGTCTGTTGAGTAGCTGGGAGTACAGACATGTACCACCACCTCTGGCTAATGTTTTGTATTTTTAGTAGAGACAGGGTTTCACCCCATTGGCCAGGCTGGTCTCAAACTCCTGACCTCAGGTGATCTGCCCGCCTCAGCCTCCCAAAGTGCTGGGATTACAGGCATGAGTCACCACGCCCTACCCAAAGACCAACTTTTAAGAAATTATATACTGGCCATCTTCTCCACCCTGTCATCCCTTAGGTTAGGAGGCCTTCTGACTCAAACTCCACCTCTTGAGTTCACGATTCATCACTTTCAGCCTGGTGACTTGGTGCTGATTAAGACTTGGAAGGAAGACAAGCTCCACTCAAGCTGGGAAGGTACCTGTCAAGTGATCCTGATCATCGAGAACAGCTAAACAAGGGTGGACTCATTACACATGGGTCAAGGGACTGGTAAAAGAGAACCTGAAATGGAGGTGAAAGGATCAATGAGAAGTGTATGGATCACCTGAGGAGCCCGTAAAGTTCACTCTGAGAAAAACTAGAAGGGAACTATAAGTGGGCTCCGTCATTGGGGTGGATGTGTTTAGGATTAATCGTAATACCAAGGGTGAGAGGTATGCAAATATGGGATGGAACCTAGTAGAAGGAGAATATCCAATCAACAGTTAGCAAAACTAAGACCTCCACCTCCCAAACTATAAACTTTGATGCCTGCCAAATCTTACCTTGGGTGAATTTAACTAACCAAAATCAGTTGTCACAAGCAGACAAATAGCTGTGTCTTGAGCCAGGCCACTCTTGGGCCCTCTCAAAAAGCCCGGTACTAGCTGGAATGGGGTCTGGTGGATCACTCAATTTCAAGTCTGCGTAAGTCATTTATCCAAAAATAAACCTTGAAAGGATAAGACACATTTATATAAGGGCACAATGCCATCTAACTGTGGAAATTTAGAATGCAATCATATATTAATAACCATAAATAACCCAGCTACTCTAGACCAGAAACCATGGAGGTATGGATTAGGAATAGATGTCTCAGGAAGGGGCCCCCCAGGATGGTTAGCTCTCAGGCTAATCACCAATAATCTCGAGCTCACCCGGGCTTATTATAACTCCTGTTTCCACCACTTCCTTTAACACGCCAGGCAATGACCCTAAGAGAGTAAAAATAATTGAGATAACTGACCTAAGGCAGACTTTAGAAATTGAGGCTGGATATGGAGATGTAAATGCCTGGGTTGCATGGGTCAAATTTGTGGTACTAGCTCTTAATAAGAGCGACTGTTATACATGCTTTGCTGGTCGACCTCAGGCACAGGTGGTTCTCTTTCCCCAAGGATGGAATACCAATCCCTAAGGAATGCATTACATGTTGGCTCCACCAGGACAGGGATGCACAGGGAACTGAGACTCATAAAAGTCTATCATTGCTCTTTCCCACCTTGTGAAGATCAGATTCTAGAGCAATCCCCTTGTTCTCCATAGGGAATATGAACCACTCCTCTTGCCTCTCTAGGCAGGGGGCAGAGTTCAGTAAGCCTGTGGGAGAACTCTCAACTTGTACCCACATCCTAAAAGTTACTGGTGAGCTAAACAAAGGCAACTACTTGGCTCTTTATATACACCAGGCTGATGTCTAGTGGTATTGTGGGAAAAGAAATCTCTGTGACCTGTTACTGTCCCACTGGACCAGGTCTTGTGCCTTAGTTTAATTGGCCATTCCCATCACTCTGGCGTTTCATAAGATCCCCAAGAATCCACATGGCCACCGAAGCTGGAGAGATTTAACAAATTCTTTTGATCCCAACATTTATATTGACTTAATAGGAATCTCTAGAGGAGTACCTAATAAATGTAAGGCCCGAAACCAAATAGCTGCTGGGTTTGAGTCAGCAGTTTTCCGGTGATCAACTATTAATAAAAATGTGGATTGGATTACTTCCATCTGTTACAATCAACACAGATGAATCAACTATATTCCAGAAACTCAAAGGAGCGGCTAGCCAGTTAGATGCCACCAGCCGAATGACCTGGGAAAACAGACTTGCACTAAACATAATCCCAGCAGAGAAAGTGGGTGTATGCCTTATGCTGGGCAGAAAAGGTTGCACTTTCCTTCCCAACAATACTGCCCCAGATGGAACCATCACAAAAGCATTACAAGGATTAACAACTCTAGCCAATAAATTGGCAGAAAATGCCAGAATTGATGACCCACTTACTGATTGGCTGGAAGGTTAGTTCAGGAAATGGAAAGGAATTATAGCTTCTGTTCTAATATCCCTTATAATAGTGGCTGAAGGCCGAACAGGTTTATGATATTGCATGATCCCCTATATTAGAGGAGTAACCCAAAAATTGATTGAAACAGTCATCAACAAATACCCATAACATATCAACTGCTATTAGATGCCAATTCAGACCTGCTCTCTTATGAGGAAGAGAGTCAACAGCTCTTAAAACAATTTGAGCACTAAAGAACACACAAATAAATGTGGAAATTGGACAAATAGGGGAAAAAAGAAAAAGCGGAAGGAGTTGTAGGTAATTATGTAAATGGTGGTCCATTTCCAAGACAAAGTGCCTGGAGTAGATGTAGGTCCGCAAACTACGAAAGGACAAAATATACTAGGCCCCTGCTTTAATAGCCGGCACCTGCTTGTCGGGGACCCCTTAGCTGCCCTCACCTGAACCAGAGTTTAGTCTAGAATGAAAGTTTACTCACCTGCAAAATCGCTCATTTTATCTATTCTTCTCAGCTTGCCTGACTACCTAGGTCATAAGTTAAATACTTAAAAAGCCCCTGAACTGACTATGATTGCAATGCATTATGGGCTGCAACAAAATGCAGTGACAACCCAAAGAAAACAAACACCTAAAACTCCTACCCAATGACCAATAGACAACGTCTGGGAAGATTGTGACCCCATAGTACTCAGCCTATGAAGAACCGGGGGAGGGATCCAAGCACTAGGGGATACATTGCTTGTTGTAACCATGCTGGGTGTGCCTGCCCACCAGACACCCGATCTTGGAAGACTGTCATTAAAAGTCTCCCTTCTGCTGTTCTCCATCTCTGAGTCCATTCTTTTATTTTTTATTTTTTTATTATACTTTAAGTTCTAGGGTACATGTGCACAATGTGCAGGTTTGTTACACATGTATACTTGTGCCATGTTGGTGTGCTCTACCCATCAACTCGTCAGCTCCCATCAACTCGTCATTTACATCAGGTATAACTCCCAGTGCCATCCCTCCCGCCTCTCCCCTCCCCATAATAGGCCCCGGTGTGTGATGTTCCCCTTCCAGAGTCCAAGTGATCTTATTGTTCAGTTCCCACCTGAGTGAGAACATGCAGTGTTTGGTTTTCTGTTCTTGCGATACTTTGCTGAGCATGATGGTTTCCAGCTGCATCCATGTCCCTACAAAGGAAACCAACTCATACTCATCTTTTTATGGGTGCATAGTATTCCATGGTGTATATGTGCCACATTTTCTTAATCCAATCTGTCACTGATGGACATTTGGGTTGATTCCAAGTCTTTGCTATTGTGAATAGTGCCACAATAAACATATGTGTGCATGTGTCTTTATAGTATCATGATTTATAATCCTTTGGATATATACCCAGTAATGGGATGGCTGGGTCATATGGTATTTCTAGTTGTAGATCCTTGAGGAATCACCATACTGTTTTCCACAATGGTTGAACCAGTTTACAATCCCACCAACAGTGTAAAAGTGTTCCTATTTCTCCACATCCTCTCCAGCACCTGTTGTTTCCTGACTTTTTAATGATTGCCATTCTAACTGGTGTGAGATGGTATCTCATTGTGGTTTTGATTTGCATTTCTCTGATGGTCAGTGATGATGAACATTTTTTCATGTGCCTGTTGGCTGTATGCATGTCTTCTTTTGAGAAATGTCTGTTCATATCCTTTACTCACTTTTTGATGGGGCTGTGTTTTTCTTGTAAATTTGTTTGAGTTCTTTGTAGGTTCTGGATATTAGCTGGATATTAGCCCTTTGTCAGATGAGTAGACTGCAAAAATTTTCTCCCATTCTGTCAGTTGCCTGTTCACTCTGATGGTAGTTTCTTTTGCTGTGCAGAAGCTCTTTAGTTTGATTAGATCCCATTTGTCAATTTTGGCTTTTGTTGCTGCTGCTTTTGGTATTTTAGACATGAAGTCCTTGCCCATGCCTATGTCCTGAATCATATTACCTAGGTTTTCTTCTAGGGTTTTTATGGTTTTAGGTCTAACATTTAAGTTTCTAATCCATCTTGAATTAATTTTCATGTAAGGAGTAAGGAAAGGATCCTGTTTCAGCTTTCTACTTACAGCTAGCCAAATTTCCCAGCACCATTTATTAAATAGGGAATCCTTTCCCCATTTCTTGTTTTTGTCAGGTTTGTCAAAGATCAGATGGTTGTAGATGTGTGGTATTATTTCTGAGGGCTCTGTTCTGTTCCATTGGTCTATATCTCTGTTTTGGTATCAGTACCATACTGTTTTGGTTACTGTAGCCTTGTAGTATAGTTTGAAGTCAGGTAGCGTGATGCCTCCAGCTTTGTTCTTTTGACTTAGGATTGTCTTGGCAATGCAGGCTCTTTTTTGGTTCCATATGAACTTTAAAGCAGTTTTTTCCAATTCTGTGAAGAAACTCATTGGTAGCTTGATGGGAATGGCATTGAATCTATAAATAACCTTGGGCAGTATGGACATTTTCACGATATTGATTCTTCCTATCCATGAACATGGTATGTTCTTCCATTTGTTAGTGTCCTCTTTTATTTCACTGAGCAGTGGTTTGTAGTTCTCCTTGAAGAGGTCCTTTACATCCCTTGTAAGTTGGATTCCTAGGTATTTCATTCTCTTTGAAGCAATTGTGAATGGAAGTTCATTCCTGATTTGGCTCTCTGTTTGTCTGTTGCTGGTGTATAAGAATGCTTGTGATTTTTGCACATTGATTTTGTATCTTGAGACTTTGTTGAAGGTGCTTATCAGCTTAAGGAGATTTTGGGCTGAGATGATGGGGTTTTCTAAATATACAATCATGTCATCTGCAAACAGGGACAATTTGACTTCTTCTTTTCTTTTCCTAACTGAATACCCTTTATATCTTTCTCTTGCCTGATTGCCCTAGCCAGAACTTCCAACACTATGTTGAATAGGAGTGGTGAGAGAGGGCATCCCTGTCTTGTGCCAGTTTTCAAAGGGAGTGCTTCCAGTTTTTTCCCATTCAGTATGATACTGGTTGTGGGTTTGTCAAAAATAGCTCTTATTATTTTGAGATAAGTTCCATCAATACCGAATTTAATGAGAGTTTTTAGCATGAAAGGCTGTTGAATTTTGTCAAAGGCCTTTTCTGCATCTATTGAGATAATCATGTGGTTTTTGTCTTTGGTTTTGTTTATATGTTGGATTACATTTATTGATTTGCATATGTGGAACCAGCCTTGAATCCCAGGGATGAAGCCCACTTGATCATAGTGGATAAGCTTTTTGATGTGCTGCTGGATTTGGTGTGCCAGTATTTTATTGAGGATTTCTGCATCGATGTTCATCAGGCATATTGGTCTAAAATTCTCTTTTTTTTGTGTGTCTTTGCCAGGCTTTGGTATCAGGATGATGTTGGCCTCATAAAATGAGTTAAGGAGGATTCCCTTTTTTTCTATTGATTGGAATAGTTTCAGAAGGAATGGTACCAGCTCCTCCTTGTACCTCCGGTAGAATTCGGCTGTGAGTCCTTTTGGTCTTGGACTTTTTTTGGTTGGTAGGCTATTAATTATTGCCTCAATTTTAGAGCCTGCTATTGGTCTATTCAGGGATTCAACTTCTTCCTGGTTTAGTCTTGGGGGAGTGTAAGTGTCCAGGAAATTATCCATTTCTTCTAGGTTTTCTAGTTGATTTGCGTAGAGGTGTTTATAGTATTCTCTGATGGTAGTTTGTATTTCTGTGGGGTCGGTGGTGATATCCCCTTTATCATTTTTTATTGCATCTATTTGATTCTTCTCTCTTTTCTTCTTTATTAGTCTTGCTAGAAGTCTATCAATTTTGTTGATCTTTTCAAAAAACCAGCTCCTGGATTCATTGATTTTTTGGAGGGTTTTTTGTGTCTCTATCTCCTTCAGTTCTGCTCTGATCTTATGTTTCTTGCCTTCTGCTAGCTTTTAAATGTGTTTGCTCTTGCTTCTCTAGTTCTTTTAATGTGATGTTAGGGTGTCAATTTTAGATCTTTCCAGCTTTCTCTTGTGGGCAGTTGGTGCTATAAATTTCCCTCTACACACTGCTTCAAATGTGTCCCAGAGATTCTGGTATGTTGTATCTTAGTTCTCATTGGTTTCAAAGAACATCTTTATTTCTGCCTTCATTTCGTTATGTACCCAGTAGTCATTCAGGAGCAGGTTGTTCAGTTTCCATGTAGTTGAGCGATTTTGATTGAGTTTCTTAGTCCTGAGTTCTAGTTTGATTGCACTGTGGTCAGAGAGACAGTTTGTTATAATTTCTGTTCTTTTACATTTGCTGAGGAGTGCTTTACTTCCAATTATGTGGTCAATTTTGGAATAAGTGTGATGTGGTGCTGAGAAGAATGTATATTCTGTTGACTTGGGGTGGAGAGTTTTGTAGATGTCTATTAGGTCCGCTTGGTGCAGAGTTGAGTTCAATTCCTGGATATCCTTGTTAACTTTCTGTCTCGTTGATCTGTCTAATGTTGACAGTGGGGTGTTGAAGTCTCCCATTATTATTGTATGGGAGCCTAAGTCTCTCTGTAAGTCTCTAAGGACTTGCTTTATGAATCTGGGTGCTCCTGTATTGGGTGCATATATATTTAGGATAGTTAGCTCTTCCTGTTGAATTGATACCTTTACCATTATGTAATGGCCTTCTTTGTCTCTTTTGATCTTTGATGGTTTAAAGTCTGTTTTATCAGAGACTAGGATTGCAATTCCTGCTCTTTTTTTGCTCTCCATTTGCTTGGTAGATCTTCCTCCATCCCTTCATTTTGAGCCTATGTATGTCTCTGCATGTGAGATGGGTCTCCTGAATTCAGCAAATCATGGGTCTTGACTCTTTACCCAATTTGCCAGTCTGTGTCTTTTTAGTGGACCACTTAGTCCATTTACATTTAAGGTTAATATTGTTATATGTGAACTTGATCCTGTCATCGTGATATTCGCTGGTTATTTTGCTCGTTAGTTGATTCAGTTTCTTCCTAGCATTGATGGTCTTTATATTTTGGCATGGTTTTGTAATGGCTGGTACCTGTTGTTTCTTTCCATGTTTAGTGCTTCCTTCAGGATCACTTGTAGGGAAGGCCTGGTGGTGACAAAATCTCCAAGCATTTGCTTGTCCATAAAGGATTTTATTTCTCCTTCACTTTTGAAACTTAGTTTGGCTGGATATGAAATTCTGGGTTGAAAATTCTTTTCTTTAAGGATGTTGAATATTGGCCCCCACTCTCTTCTGGCTTTTAGAGTTTCTGCCGAGAGATCTGCTGTCAGTCTGATGGGCTTCCCTTTGTGGGTAACCTGACCTTTCTCTCTGGCTGCCGTTAACATTTTTCCTTCATTTCAACTTTGGTGAATCTGACAATTATGTGTCTTGGAGTTGCTCTTCTCGAGGAGTATCTTTGTGGCATTCTTTGTATTTCCTGAATTTGAATGTTTGCCTGCCTTACTAGGTTGGGGAAGTTCTCCTGGATGATGTTCTGAAGAGTGTTTTCCAACTTGATTCCATTTTCCCCCTCACTTTCAGGCACAGTAATCAGACATAGATTTCGTCTTTTCACATAATCCCATATTTCTTGGATGCTTTGTTCATTTCTTTTTCCTTTTTTTCTCTAGACTTCTCTTCTTGCTTCATTTCATTCATTTGATCTTCAATCATTGATACTCTTTCTTCCAGTTGATTGAGTCAGTTACTGAAGCTTGTGCATTTGTCACATATTTCTCGTGTCATGGTTTTTATCTCTGTCAATTAGTTTATGGCCTTCTCTGCATTGATTATTCTAGTTATCCATTCTTCCATTTTTTTTCCAAGGTTTTTAGTTTCTTTGCGCTGGGTATGTAGTTCCTCCTTTAGCTCTGAGAAGTTTGATAGACTGAAGCCTTCTTCTCTCAACTCGTCAAAGTCATTCTCCGCCCAGCTTTGATTCGTTGCTGGCGATGAGCTGTGTTCCTTTGGAGGGGGAGATGTGCTCTGATTTTTTCAATTTCCAGCTTTTCTGCCCTGCTTTTTCCCCATCTTTGTGGTTTTATCAGCCTTTGGTCTTTGATGCTGGTTATGTACTGATGGGGTTTTGGTGTGGGTGCCCTTTCTGTTTGTTGTTTTTCTTTCTAACAGTCATGGCCCTCAGCTGTAGGTCTGTTGGAGATTGCTTGAGGTCCACTCCAGACCCTGTTTGCCTGGGTATCAGCAGCGGAGGCTGCAGAAGATAGAATGTTGCTGAACAGCGCATGCTGCTGTCTGATTCTTGCTCTGGAAGCTTCATCTCAGGGGTGTACCCCCCCGTGTGAGGTGTGAGGTGTCGGTCTGCACCTAGTGGGGAATGTCGCCCAGTTAGGCTACTCAGGGGTCAGGGACCCACTTGAGCTGGCAGCCTGTCCATTCTTAGATCTCAACCTCCGTGCTGGGAGATCCACTGCTCTTTTCAAAGCTGTCAGACAGGGTCATTAACATCTGCAGAGGTTTCTGCTGCTTTTTGTTTAGCTGTGCCCTGTCCCCAGAGGTGGAATCTACAGAGACAGGCAGGCCTCCTTGAGCTGCGGTGGACTCCACCCAGTTCGAGCTTCCCGGAGGCTTTGTTTACCTACTTAAGTCTCAGCAATGGCGGGTGTCCCTCCCCCAGCCTCGCTGCTGCCTTGCAGTTAGACCTCAGACTGCTGTGCTAGTCATGAGGGAGGCTCCGTGGGCGTGGGACCCTCCTGGCCAGGCGTAGGATATAATCTCCTGGTGTGCCATTTGCTAAGACTCTCGGTAAAGCGCAGTATTAGGGTGGGAGTTTCCCAATTTTCCAGGTGTTGTGTGTCTTAGTTTCTAAAGGGATTCCCTTCCCCCTTTCGCTTCCCAGGTGAGGGGATGTCTTGCTCTGCTTCAGCTCTTGCTGGTCGGGCTGCACCAGCTGACCAGCACCGATTGTCCAGCACTCCCCAGTGAGAAGAACCCGTTACCTCAATTGAAAATGCAGAAATCACCCGTCTTCTGTGTCGCTCGCGCTGGGAGCTGGAGGCTGGAGCTGTTCCTATTCAGCCACCTTGCTCCAGAATCTCTCTTTTCTGAGTCCATTCTTTGGGTTTGGACAGGTGAGTTTGTTTCTCACACTGCCCAAGTGCTTTTCATAAACAGCTTCTTAAATTACATATTTTTAAATGTTCTTACCATATATAGTCAAATTTTACTATTTTCAAATATACAGGTTTTCTCATATTTGAATCTTTTCCATAGATATATTTTTTTATATGGAAAAAGTGATTCAAGAAAAGTGTTTCCTCTGCAAAATTTCCTCTCCGGCACCCTCCCTTTTTTCCCTACCTCATACATGCTGTTGGCAATCAAAGCAGCTGACAGCTATGAGACACTGAAGTAAATTCTCTTTGCCATAGCCACAGCAGTAGTCTTGGATGATGCTGTGAAAACAGAATTATCATTTTAGAGTTCAGAGTTAGGGGCATACTTACACAGATATCACCAAAAGCACATATTGGAACTCAACTATCACTATTAAGGAAATAACATTATTTTATGTTTCACAACAGAAATCCTTTAAAAATATAAACCAGTCTATTAGCTAGATACAAAAAATATAGATATGAATTGCTTATATTGAAATTAAACAATGGGAAGAACAATATATTGGAAGAGCTATATTACAATTAATTTGCAAGCTAGCATAACAACAGTATAAGTCCGTGGTCAGTAAATGTTTTCTATAAAGGACCAGCTAGGAAATAGTTCTGGTTTTGCAGGCCAGGTGGTCTCTGTCACATCTGTTGGACTCTGATGTAGTGTGAAAGTAACCATACACAGTATATTAAGAAAGGATGTAGCTGTATTCCAATAAAGTTTTATTCCTGAAAACAGGTAGTGGGCCAGACTGGCTCATGAATGGTAGTTTCCCTGCACGTAGGCCGTGTGTTGATAACACTAAGTATTTAATTAGAGAAATACCAGGCCTTTGGCTTACTATATTCCACAAGAAGAGGTAGAATATGTCTTATCAAAAGCTCTCTCTCTCTCTTTTTTTTTTTTTCCTAAGGGAAATAGTTTAATGTACTTGGGGTAAAAAAGGACCATTTTGAGACTGCAGCAGTCTGTGATGGCTCCACATGTTTAGAGTAACAAGAGTTTTCAAGGAATGTTTAATTTAGTACTTTTAATTTTATAAACTTAGAATTGTTTCTAATTATTAATATGTTTCATATCATTACATATTGAAATGGATTTTTTGTCTGTTTGTTTTCCGGGCTTGGGTATTGTAACTGTGGTTTTCAAATATAATATTTAGCAGATTTTTTGTTTCCTCCTTCGCTCTTTGAATTAAGAGTTCCATTTTCTCAGTTTATTGTCTTGTTTCATCTACCACAATAGTTAGGAACTGTAAAATATATTCTATAATTGACATTGTTACAACCAAAGAATCTAAAGCAGGCAAATGAAATGAGTAATTAAACATATTTTAATCATATTTTAATAGAGAAAACAATATATCTGCTCCAGTTTTTTATATTCATACTGGAAGTTATAATGGAATATAATGTTTCTTTTGCATAATAATAATTAAATACTTGCACTAAAATGTACTGCATATCCATTTATTATGGATAATAAAATTTGTATAGTATGAAGAAATTGACCATACCATTTTTAGCCTTCTTTAAATTATAAAGACAATGATAATACAAAATTTTCAAATTTCAAAAGTCTACTTAGAAGTGGACCAGCTACAACATAACCTTTTTTTCTCCTTTTTATTAAAACTATTATTTCACACCTATCTAGATATGTATAAACTGTTCTTCACAAGAATCAATAATGGAAATTAAGGGTAATCCGATATAATTAAGGGTCATGCTAGAGGATCATCAAACTCCTTTTAAGTTACATACTTAATCTTTTATGTTAATGATTTTGCTTCAATGCATAATTCCACAAGATATGTTTTTTTCCATGTATTCAGCTCAAAATACCAGAATTGAACCAAATTCTCTAATGAATTTTCTTATTTACATAAAGCCTTCTTTATATTTCTCTTAATTCCTCTACTCATTTTCTTTTTATTCAGCAGTATTCACTAGAGTTATTGTGATTCATTACAATATTTTAGAAATAACTAATGTGCCACATTGTAGTCCTGGAGTTATTTTAGATAGTGCATCTAAAATTTAAACCAAGAGCCTGCGGCAATTCTATTAGCTTTTGGACACTTGAAGTATCTTTTTAGAGAGAGTGGGGCAAAGAGATTCAAATAGATTCTTTCAGTAGTTTAACTGTAGCTACTTTAGATGTGTGAATTCTCAGATGGCAATATTATAAATCTTCTTGTACCAGAAAATATCCATTATAGATTAATGAAGATATTATTATTAAGATTCTGTTCTTAAGTGAAACCTTTTATTTATCTATTTGACATTCTTTTTGCATGTTCAAATATTGGTAGATTTTAATTGACTGATTCTCATGAATTGTGTTTTCTGAGGGAGGTTGTAATTATCATTTTATTTATAATTGCCATTTGGTGTAGTTATTATCAATTATTTGGTATTGTCTTGTAAGTTTCCAATTAAATTCATAATAAAAGCATAAATTATGATGACATCAGCAAGGAATTTACTGATGATAAAGTTTTAAAAATCTAAAAATTTAAACACAGCTCAGAAGAACTTGATATTCTCTCAGAATAGATACATTTCCGAAAGAAATATCTTAACAGTTTGAGGATATTTTTAACTTGTACCTTTGTAAGAATCCCAAATATTAAAATATGTGAAATTGTTAATTCTTACAGATTCTAAACCATATAATATGTGATTCCTACAAAATCTACATGTGTAGTAAAAAGCAGAATAAATAATCTATGTACATTATTTCCAAGCTACAAGTCTTTCAGAAAGATGAATTTTAAAAGAATTCAATAAAAACACTAAGGAAATTTACAAGACGTGGTCTCTGCCCTTAGCGACTTCTCTTCCAGAAAATCTGAAAGTAAAACTCGTATGCAATTTATTGTTCATAAAAAGAAGCCATTGTTGACTGGTTAGCAACTAGAATAACAAAAAGAAGGGACAAATTAATGTGAAAAAAGCAAGAAAGTTGGTCCACAGACTAAGCAAAGAAATTTCCCCTCACTTTCATGATTTCAAATATTTTTTTCCCACTGGATAACAAGATGAATGTCTGTCGGCCACTCCCAAAAAAACAACAATAAAATAAGAAAACCAGCAAATGCTGAATTAGAGGCTTTCACTGTATTTATTTTATTTTGATGGAAATAATGTATTTCTAGTTGAGGATTAATTTTTACAAAATTCTCTATTTGGAAATCATTTTAGTCTGCAGAAAAGTTGCAGAAATAAAATTAGTACAAAGAACATCAACATATTCTTTACCAGTACTCACCTATTGCTAACATTTTACTTCATTTGCTTATTGTTCTTTCCCTCTGTAAATACGGACACACACATACATAAATATATGTAGTATTTTCTGAACCATTTGAGAACAAGTAACACATATAATTGCTTCTTACTCCTAAATTTTTCAGTATATCTGTATATATTTCCTATGCAATGTTCCCTTGCATAGCCACAATAGAGTAGCCTCCTCTTAACTGTGGTTCATATCCTGTGGTTTCAGTTACCCCAAGTTAACCACAGTCAGAAAATATTAAATGGAAAATCCAAAAAATTAACAATTCAAAAGTTTTAAATCAAGAACCATTCTGAGTTGCATGATGAAATCTTGCACCATTTTGCATGGTACATGAATTATCCCTTTGTCTAGGGTCTCCCTGGTACTTGCCCTTAGTCACTAACATCTGCTCCTGACATCCAACTATGGACATCGTTAGGACTCGGTGATCCAGGATCACCCAAAGCAGATAATCCTCCCTCTGGAATATTGCCAGAAGGTCAACAGTAGCCTAACACTCACTTCCTCTCATTACATAGGCCTTTTGTCATCTTATCTTCTTACAAGAAGGACGCTGAGTACAGTACAACAAGATATTTAGAGACAGAGAGAGAGACCACATTCACGTAAGTTTTATTACAGTATATTGTTATAATTGTTATATTTCATTATAAGTTACTATTGGTAATATTTTACTGTGCCTAATTTATAAATTAAGCTTTGTCATAATTGTATATGCATTGAAAAAAACATATAGAGGGTTCAGTATTATTCACAGTTTCAGGCATCTGCCAGAGGCCTTGAAATATAACCTTTAGGGATAAGAAGAGACTACCATACAATTATCAACCTCAGAAAAGTTAGGATTAGTGCAATATTAATACAGTATCTATACATTAATATATTGTAATCTAACTTACATGTTCCAAATTTGTTCCATTTCATGTTCCAATTTTGTCCGGTGACCCAATAATGTCCTCTCTACAAGTTCCTTTAAAAAAATATTTTTTTCTTCCAATACAAGATTCTGCCTAGAGTCAGAAATTGTATTTAGTTGTCATTTCTATTTGATTTTCTTTAATCTGGAATATCTCCACAGCCTTTGTCTTTTATGACATTGACATTTATTGGTCTCCTTCCTTTTCGTTTAGTGTAAACTTTTAATTTTGTGTTTATCTGGGTTTGCTTGTTATTAGATTCAGAATTTTCATTCTCAGCTGGGATACTGTATAGGTTTTGTGTTCTTCTTGGACTATTGCATCTGAAGACACATGCTATCTCTATGTCCCTTACTGGTGAATTTGGCTTTGATCACTTGTTCAAGGTGCTGCGTAATTTACTTTGTTGTATAATTACTTCTTTTTTCTCCGTATAACGAATAAGCAGTCAGAGGGGAGGAACTTTAAGATAAAGCAAATATGCTGATTTTTTTAGCAAAAATTCTCCCTAGATCTACCATTTACCGATGATTTCTATCTCATCCATTCTCTATTATAACGAAAACAACATAATCATTTTCCCAGTGTACTTGTGCCGAGACACTGACTGGGTGTCCTGCATGATACTTCAGAAAAGGACCTCCCTTCTCTCCTAATTGCGTATTTTGTATGTATGCATGCATGTATGTACGTATTTGTTTATGTTATCTCTATGGACTCATATATTTTTATTTTTTAACGTATTACAATGCATTACTGTACTTATAAGTATCCTGAGTTTGAATAGTGGGAACCCTTGTAGGTAACTTCTGTGTCCATGTCTAATTACAAGCCCTCCCTTTTTGTTATTTTAACAATCCCTCATTTTCTGCCACAGAGAGATATTCTCAACTCACTGTCTAAATACTCTGCCTCAATCCTGAAATCAAGTAATTTCCAAGGAACCCTGCTTAAAGGTGCAATTGACCGATCGGTTTGGTCAACCAGACAAGTTCTCTAGGCATTATTGACATTTTTTCTTTCTCTCTACTCAAAATCAACAATAGACATTAGTAGAAAAAACAGTCTATTAATAGAACATTTATTTAATACATGTCAGGGATTGCTACATGATTTTTATAAATTAATTCAAATATTTAACATTATCCTACAAGGTAAGTGGTGCTATCACAAGTTTACAAACGACAAAATAAAACCCTATAGAGTTAAGTAACTTGTCCAAGTTATTTAAAAAATAATTACAAGAGTCAGCTGTGGACATAGTTTTGCTTACTTCAAATTGCCTCCCTATTCTCTAGAACTATGATGATATAAGCATTAATTGTGGCATACTAAAATAAAAAAGCAAAATTTAACAGATAAGACTTACCACTTGTTCAGGATTTATGATGTTAGCTATTTTTCTGAACAGTTTGTGGGATTAATAGTAATATTTAAGTAAAATTAGGTTTGCAGTTGTGACAGTAGGTGATATTTTCTCCTCTTTAAGTGACTAGAAGGCATATATTATTAAAAAGCAGCTTATCAATGATTATTATTAGAAGAAAAATATGGTGTTAAATATAAAATATCAAATCTCTTAGTTGACCTAAATTTGTCCAGCTACCCAAGCTACCGTAAATATAGGTCATATAAAACACACAGGAAATTTCTAGCATGTTTTTCTGGTCCTATAGTTTCTCTCTCTTATTGTGAAGTGATAGCTACTAACTCTTGTCCCACAGCCTACAAGCTCTTTTCTACACCAATCTCTTGACTCTGCATCAGAATAATTGTTTTTGTTGTTGTAGCTTTCTAATAACAATTTGATCAAATAACCTCTTCCTTAAAACTGTGTTCTATGGCATTGAGAGGCTGAGATAACAGAGGGTCAGGGCACAGTCTCCCCTTGGTTCAACTAGCCAAGTCCTGCTTTTATCTGATTCATGTAGTGGTGTACAAGTAAGATTTGTTATTAAGTAAGAAAGCATTTGTTTTGGTCTACCATATGTTAGTGTGAGATAAGCCCTAACATCGCCATGGGCTTTTGTAGCTTGGCTGTACGAGGGTTACACTATATTTGTCATACCTGGATCACAGAGAGCTTTTGCTGTCATAAAACGAGACAATTCGTGTAAAAAACTGTTGGACATTGTGAAGTTTATGCAAAAGTAGAGTATCTTCTTAATGGTGGATTTACCATCATTACTATTCAGAGCTGGAGAAAAACCTCATCAAATGCACTACTAGTGAAATCCTTTATGAATACACTCCAAGACTACCTAATAGTCTATTGCCAAAATAAATTCAATATATAAGTCAGTAAATATTAGGAAACCATAATATTTTTTTCTTAGGCCAGAAAACAAATTGTCTCACACATCAGCTGTTGGCAGTGAATACCAGGAACAGGTTTTACACACGTTCTGTTTATGAAGAGCCTCCCTGCAACATTTAATGATGATAAATTGCTCCCAACTGGACACACAAAAATTGTGATTGTGGACAATTTGATGTATAGAACCTTTGATGATCTGATGATCTACTGGCAGCTATTGCTAAAATTGCCTTTAACGGACTGAAAGGAAATTTACCTTTGTCACCAGAGCAAATACATGTCTTAACAAAGAAGCCCTTGTCACAGAAAAGGCTTGAGGAACAAGTACTTGGAGGCTGAGGTGTCAAATTAAAGTAGCATATGATAGGTCCAGGCAGAGTGATGTGAGGTAGGGACAGGGGGCGAAGGTCAAGAGTTTAGCAAGGAGGCAGTGAGTACAGTCTAGGAGGTAGGATTGATTGGCAGAACAATCTAAAGAGTAAAATACTGTCATTTCAGCCAGTGAAGACTTACAAATCAGACAAGGTCAGGTGGCTCTAGAAGTGGGAAAATGAGAGGGCAAGAATCTGGGATAGAGGCAGAAGTAGTGGCAAGACTCTCAGATGTTGGGGGAAAAACACCAGCTCATAAGCTCTAAGAGACAAGAAATCAGAATTCGGCAGGGATTTTGTGCTTTACCACAGGTTATTCACTGCAAACATGGACTTTGACTAAAATAAACATCTGAAGAAGCTCAAATAAATGCACCCATTACCAAGACAACATTTTGTCTAAATGTTTAGGCAGTTGAATACTCTTAGGCTTCTGTAAAATCAAGATAAACTATATGTAACGAAGTCACTCATCAGAATCACTCTTCAGATACCTTCAATATGCGACCTATGCCCCAAGAGTTTGCCTGGAACACTTAAATACTTAACACATTTTGATAAAATTGCAGAGCAGTGAGAATGATTTCTGAACAGTCATCCCTGCCCTAAAGTGCTGTGAGAAATGTCACAGGTGTATTATTTTTTTCAATCTTAGGACAATGATATGAAGACTGTTTTCCTCATTTGGAGAAAACCTAGGAAAATGAGGCTTGGCTATGTTGAGGATGCTTGCTGAAGATCAAACATTTAAAAAGCTTAAAGCCAAGGTTCTCTACTATGTTCACCATAATGATTATGTTTTTCTGATTTAGTCACTAATGTCAAAAGCAAAATAAGGATCTCTGATATTAATTAATGTTCAATGGCTAAATGGTAGTTTCTTATGATATTTTTAATTGGGCTCTGAAATCTTAAGAAAAAATTTGAAATTTTTGAAGTTATATTTTAAATTATAGCATATAATAAAAGTTAGTTCAAATAATAAGGTGGGTATACAATATTTTATATACTTTGTGGATGTGTTAGGATCATGCATTACTTGAAATCAGTTTACATGAAGTCAAATAAAAATTCTTATTTTATTTTATTTTATTTTTTTGAGACAGAGTCTCGCTCTTATTACCCAGGCTGAAGTATAGTGGCGCAATCTTGGTCCACGGCAACCTCCGCCTCCCGGATTCAAGTGATTCTCCTGACTCAGCCTCCTGAGTAGCTGGATGCACATGTGCATGCCACCACATCTGGCTAATTTTTGTATTTTTAGTAGAGACAGAGTTTCACCATATTGGCTAGGCTAGTCTTGAACTTCTGACTTCAGGGGATCCATCCACCTCGGCTTCCCAAAGTGTGGGATTACAGGCATGAGCCACCACGCCTGGTCAAAAATTCTATTTAAAAAAAAATGCATATTTGAAACAAGCTGTTGACCTACACATTGTAGAGGCCAAAATAGTCTTTCTAGCAATCTAAGATTTTGGCCAAAATGTCCTTTCTAGTAATCTAAGATTTTGGCTGAATTGGTTTTTTTTTTTCTTTTTTTTTTTAAGACGGAGTCTCACTCTTTCCCCCAGGCTGGAATGCGGTAGTGTGATCTCCTCTCACTGCAACCTCCACCTCCCAGGTGCAAGCGATTCTCCTGCCTCAGCTTCCCAAGTAGCTGGGACCGCAGGCATGCACCATCATGCCCAGCTACTAATTTATTTTAATTTTTTATTTTTAATAGAGATGGAGTTTCACCATGTTGGCCAGGCTGGTCCTGAACTCCTTACCTCAGATGATCCACCCACCTCGGCCTCCCAAATGCTGGGATTACAGATGTGAGCTACCATGCCCGACCGATTTTGACTGAATTTCTGAACAATTTTTTTAGGAGATTAAAAACTTTTTGTCCCCCTCTTAAGGATACATATACCCTCATGCTTGTGCAATGTTGTGGTTTTCTTCCATAATAAAGAGATGATGACATCAATATCAGGTGCATTATATAATTCCTTAAAATGTTCTGTAAATGAATTTTACACATGATATTTAAAGCACATTTCTTTCCAGAATTTAAACACAATATTAAGTGTAACAATGTCTAATGAGGTGTATATGAGGAAACTGCTATTTGACAAGAGTATTTTAAGAAGAGTAAATGCAGAATATAAAACCTTCTAGAATAATGATTCTCAAAACAAAGTGTATGAAAATACCACTTGGGGAGCCAATGAAAATGTATATTACCAAGAGATGTCTGTAGATGTGAGTAGCATTGGAAACCGTAATTCTAGCAAACACATTTAGCGATTCAAATGTGAGTGATGGTTGGACCACGATAAGATCTGTAAATTTAGTCCCCAGAGAAAAATAAAGTGTCAGTCTCATTCTTCAGCTGCTTAACTACATTTGGAAATTACTTTGCTGAAATACATTAATGCTTATTATTTCATATATTAATTAGGTATTTATTAACTGTTTGTGATATACCAGACTTGTGCCTTTTAAAAAGAAGGAAAGACACAAAGTTTATGGTTCTTCTTCACAAACTTCCTCAAAAAGAGCTCTGTGGGCTATCTGCATATGAATTATCAAGTGTTTTTATAAAATAAGATTTCAGGCGGGGCGTAGTGGCTCACACCTCTAATCCCAGCACTTTGGGAGGCTGATGCAGGTGGATCATGAGGTCAGGAGTTCGAGACCAGCTGGCCAATATAGTGAAACCCCGTCTCTACTAAAAATACAAAAAAAATTAGCTGGGCATGGTGGCGCACGCCTGTAATCCCAGCTACTTGGGAGGCTGAGGCAGGAGAATTGCTTGAACCTGGGAGGAGGAGGTTGCAGTGAGCCAAGATTGCGCCACTGCACTCCAGCCTAGGTGACAGAGCGAGGCTCTGTCTCAAATAAATAAATAAATAAATAAAATGAAATAAAAATAAAAACAAGATTTCAGGGTACCAACCAGAACCAGTAAATAAAAATTGATGACCGTGGATCCCCGGAAGGCTGCAATTTTTATGACCTCAACAAGTGATGTTAGTGTACCACAAGTTTGAAATCTACCCACCCTCTTAGATCATATGGCAACAGAGTGTCAAAGGCATTGGGTTAAATGAGTGGAAAAGTTCATCACAAAGGGCTGCAATAATAATAATTATTATTATTAATCCAGAGAGAGAAAATAACACATATTAAACATTAAAATTACCAACAAGTTTAGATATTAAATGTGGAGTGAGAATGATAGGATGAGATGGCATTAATTTAAAAAGAAGAATTATTTATGAGAATTCTTAGGTTTGGTCTCACATCTGAATGGTTGCCCAAGGGAACAGATAAAAATGGGCAAGACTGAGAAGGTGAAAACAAATGAAGATTGCCTGAGAAACAAATAAAGCTACAGCTCCTGGACCTTTCAAATCCTAGGTATTCATATCCCCATATTCTTGTAAATATTCCAGAAATAACATTTATATATTTTTCTTCATTTTAAGTAGGTTATCAAACTTTTATAAGCTTTATGCCCCCCAAAGCGGTGTTCATAGTAGAACTGGAAAATAATGGTACCCAATTTATATGGTACCTGAGGGATTTCCAACTTGCGTTGTCTTATAGCAAATTATACATACTTCACTACAAATTAAAGAAGATATTTTCTTATTGCCTGGCCATTAAAAATAAGCAATATACAGTCATGAGAACACAATTGTTCCTCAAGATACTGCCCAACATTTTATATAAGATGGTTTACATGGGTATCTAGAAGATAAGTAATTCATAGAATTATCTTCTAGAAATTATCTTTTAAGAAACTGGTCTTTAAAAAAACTCATTTATTTCCTTGTATCAGTGAATGAGTATTAGTTAAACCAAATTTTCTTTTTCTTTTGTTTTCTCTGTTATTAAGTTCAAAAATGACTACAAGCCTAAATTGCACTAATTATTCAGTTTAGAGTAGTTGGCGCAGCTATCTCCTTCCTGATTATAGTTTATTTTTTATCCTTCTTATTGTCTACCTTGTATTTGTTGGGTTAAGCATCTTTTATAATTGGAGGGGATGAATCATGCTCCTGTGTTTTAAATATTTAAATATTTAAAGATACATGCCTAAAGCATTCAACTGAAAATATGTGCCGTCAGATTTACCACATTTTGCACTTGCTGCTTCACTTAAAACGATCTGTCCTTTTGGTCACCTTATTAATGCACATTTATAATTTTGTCAAAGCATTAAAACTTACAGTTCTGTCTTGAGTAAAAAAAACCAACACAACACAATATTGGGTAAAGGTAAGTTCCTTGTAGATTATCTAGTTGAAAATATAATAGACAAAATGAATATTGCAAGTAAAATAATTTTTAAAATTAGAAGTGTCTACAGAAAAACATACATTTACTTTCTTGGGGAATATGGGTAACACTATTATTCATCTTGTCCATCAGTTTTAAGGAACTAGCTAGCTTTCTAACTACATGTTTTGTAGAGATGGATGTCAAAGACCAGAGCAAAGGTCAATCCTATTGCCATGTAAATAGGTGTTTCCTAGTTGTCATCTTGCTAAATAATTATGTTTAGTGTCCATATCAACATATATTGAAAGACCATGTCATTGAGTCATTTTGCTATTACACAACCCATACCTTACCATTTTTTCATGTCAGAAAGGGTCACTCTTAGACAGGTTTCAACTGAGTTTCTCCTACAATGACTACAAGGCTCATTTAAACATGAGGTAAGACTAAGTCTCAAAATGGTTAGCAGAAAGCAGCTTGCCACTCACATTCAATTTGACATATCGGTATAGCAAGGTTTAACATAGAAGGAGAATGTCTTCAATGTAATGTATGCTATCGATATCATTGTCCGCAGGCAACAGAACAATGGTCTAACACATTTCTTCCTGATTTGATCCTGCAGAAGGGCTACATGCGTTTATCTCAGTTTGGTTCAAAGAGAAAAGAGAGTCCTAGTGTAGCTTTGACATACTACACATCACCCAGAAATTCCAAATCAAAAAATGCTGTCAGAGAGCGTAAGACTGATCTTTGTTGTTCTTAGACACCCCATTTAACAATTGTTTTTTCTTTATGTTTAAAAAGTATCTCTCAAAAACGTAGCTTTGTTTCTTTTTGTTAAATGAGTGCTATTTACCACAAAGAGAAGCTCAGGGCGACAACCCCGAGTGACTGTATAAAACGTTTTACATAAACTCTGCAGATGATCTAGTGTAGGAGAGAAGAGGCTAAATAGGCTTCGACACGAAAATGTGTCAGGTGCTGCAACACACGTGAGCGCAGAGATCTATGACACCAAACTCCACACTGGGTAATGAGAAAAATCCACGGAGGCTCGTTAGACAATCCTTAAGAATGAATAGAAATACACATTGCGAAGAGTTAAAGCATTCTAGAGTATAAGTAAAACAACTTATATAAGTAAGTTGTATAACATATAAGTAAAACAACTTATCAGGCTGAGTGTCATCAGCCTGATAAGGCTTTTCTATGAATTTAATTTGAGATAGATGGTTGGATGTGCACATGTCACTCTAGTTTTGTGCTATTTAATAACTGGACATTAGTGAGTATAGTGTGAGGTAGAAATTTAAAGTCAGAACTAAGAAGCACAGCTATTACCTTTAATAACATTGGGAGTAGGTCAAATTATTTCATTACCATGGCCTTAATTTTCTAATAAATAAAATTGGAATAATGATATCTTCATCAGTAATTTGGCATGAAAACACATGTGAAATATCAAGGGCAATGTGATTGTGTGATGAGTAGACTATAAATATACCCCCTTTATTATTATACAATAATTGCGGCACACTTTATATAGCAAAATATTGTCTACCAGACAAAAACTAAGATATTTTATTAAGATAATACTAATGATTCATATATGCATGTGTGTTCATGCCTCTGATAAAAATTATATTTAAGCTTCTTTTCCATAATTTCCTTTTTCAGTAAAAATTCTCTTTATCCTTTTTAACATTAAGGCCTCCCTCCATATGTGTGATTTTAGAATATTGATTGGGTATATGCAAACATTTCTTATGATAATTTTTAAGTTGTAGGTCAGATACAGTCATTCTGTTTGGCTAAGATCCCATTGTTTACACTCCATGGTGCTACATAAAAATAAGTGAACTCATCATGGAAAGCATACTATAATGAAAAATAATAAGAGACAATATGTCATACATAATAGCCATTTCCATTTGAGCGCATGGGTCTGTAAAAAGAGGCTTTTTTTCCCACCACATACGAGGTAACATCTAGAAATTTTGGTTCTGGAATGGATGCCATGATTTTTAACTTCTGCAGTCTCATCTGACCACTCTAAACAAAAATGGACCATCTGCTGTGGCTTGTTAGTATATAGCCACCACGTTGATCCTTTCCAGACACACATGCTTTCAATTACAGTTCATCCCCAAATTACAAGGGTCTTTCATTATCTGCATAGTTTTTGTTGCTATGGTTCAACTTTCCTATCAAACTTACTCACCTTTTCATGGTCTAATGAACTTTTTTGGAGAAAACACATTGGGACAACACTGCTGATTAATATGGTATAGTATACAAAATATTTTAACATATTTTTCTGTACCTAAATATAAATATATGAAATATGTTTAAGTATTTGTAAATACTAGGAGATTTCTGATGCATTGTACAAGCAGACACTTAATTGTCTAATGCCAACAACCAAAAATAAACTATCTAGGGATAAACTAATCTCTAAGCTAAGTTTTTTTTACACTCAAGAATGCGTTTTTTAAAGGCTAATTTTAGATACATTACAGTCAATTTGGCAACACCTTTAAACTATCCAAGAAAAATTTTAATTCCCAACTAAACAACCTTGCTTAATAAGAAAAACACATGATGTTGTTAAAAAGTTATTTTTAGTTTCATAAACTACTAAAAACACCTGTGACTCCTCAAATGAAAAAAATCATGATTTTCCCTCGTCATTCATATATACTATTCCCTATTAGAAAGAAAAGCAATTTCATTAGCAATTATTGGCCAAAAGCGATTACTGGTTAAAAAAAAATAAAAATATTATAACAATAGCCATGATTTATTGAGTTCTTACTCTGCTCCAGACATTGTAACATGTTTTTTAATGCATGTTAACGAATTTGTACCTCAAAAC
Source organism: Piliocolobus tephrosceles (assembly GCF_002776525.5). Classification (NCBI taxonomy): domain Eukaryota; kingdom Metazoa; phylum Chordata; class Mammalia; order Primates; family Cercopithecidae; genus Piliocolobus; species Piliocolobus tephrosceles. Next base: position 134,907,509 of record NC_045441.1, on the reverse strand, counting down.
AACCCTATGATTTGGATACTTCATTATCTTGATTTTACAGATAAGGTATATGAGCCACAAAATTAAATACATTTCCTAATTTCACATTGCTTACCATTGTGCTAATAGTCAGAGACAGAATTCACAATCAGAAAACCAGTCTCCAAAACCCATATTCTTTTCTGCTATACTATCTACTATTATAAATTATATTACAATAACAATAAATAATTATTAACTATTATTAATAATCACTAATTATTAACTATTAATTTTAAATTATAAGATAAGATGTGTCAAAATCAGTTCTATTCTGAGGTCAATTTCTTTTTTGTGGTTTAGCAGTAATATGCCAACACCGACACCATAGACATATATTAAAGAAATGTTTTTAATTTCATATTGATTCAAACAAGATTACAACACAATAATAAAGTGATTTACAAACTTTGGTTATTTTCTTAATTACTTTTTAATTTTTTTCTGAGCCTTTATGAGAGAAATTTTCTAAAAATATACTGTGCATAATTTGAACATTATCTGTTCATTCATGAACTAAAACTAAAACTAAACCCTTTATCCTCAAAACTAGCTCCTTTCTAGAAATTTCCTTTTTGTCAATGTTAACAGTTTTTCTGAAACCTCCATTTGTAATCTTGCAGTGAGTTCCCAGAGTGGGAGCACAGTGAAAAGATATGACTTGATTATTTTTAAAAAATCAAAAACCGGTAAATGTTGGTGTGGGTCTGGTGAAAAGGTAATTATATGCCACTTATATGCTCATATGCTTATATACTACTGGTGGGAATGTAAATTGGTATAACCTATATGGAAACCAATATAGAGATTTCTCAAAGAACTACAAGTATTTCCACCATTCCATCTAGCAATTTCACTACTGGGTATCTACTGAAAGAAAAAGAAAACATTATATCAAAAAGACATGTGCATGTGAATGATTATTGCAGCACAATTCACAATTGCAAGGATGTGGTACCAACCTAAGTGCTGTTCAACCCATGAATGGATTAAAAAAAGAAAATAAGATATGGAATACTACTCAGCCGTAAAAAATGAAATAATATCTTTTGTAGAAACTGCGATGGAACTGGAGGCCATCACTCTATGTGAAGTGACTCCAGAATGGAAAACCAAATACCGTATGTTCTCTTAGAAGTGGGAGCTAAGCAATGGGTACAGAAAGGCATACAGAGTGGTATAATGAACATTGGAGACTCAGAAGATGGGGGGGTGGGAGTGGGGTGAGGGATAAAAACTACATATTGGATACAATGCACACTACTCACTTGGATGATGAGAGCCCTACAATTTCAGACTTTGCTGCTCTACAATTCATTCATGTAATCGAAAACAACTTGTATCCCTAAAGCAACTGAAATAGAGAAAAATAGAAATAAAAAGTTATACTGCTATAAAAAATATATTCCTTGAATTAAATACAGCAACTTTTTTCTCAATAGATTGGAGGAAAGTGAAAATGTGCCAATATGGATCACTTTTAGAAATGGGAATAGAAGTTTAGGGAAATTACACTAATAGTCTTAATTTTTCTTAGCAAATTTAGAAGCCTAGTTATATATTGAGAGAGATATAAGTGGATTGAATTAGTCATTGTAGCAGAAAGAAATAGGTATGAGTAGAATCAGGTAAAATGATATGATAAGAGTATTGACAGCTCAGATGAGCTCAGAGACCATGGCCAGATAGTGGTGCTAATTATTCTGTCCAGCCATGCGGAGCAGCCTAGTTATTAGGAGAAGAGAGGACACACATGTGCTCTTGGATTACATGTGTAATCCAAGGTTGAAGATTTGCAAGGTAAGAACTTCAAGGGAACAAGGGACCTAGGAATTGAAGGTGCTGACAATAAGTGGTTGAAATTATGAACTATGAGGCTGATGAATCCCAGGTTCTAGGCTGTGCAAACGGATAAAATTATACTAACAAGTAGGGTTTGGTAGAAAAGAGTCTGGGTTTCTAAACAGCATAAAACAAAGCGTAAATACATGAGATTTGCTATGATGAAAATAGATTCAAAGTAGACATAGTTCAGGAAAATTACAAGACTTGAGGTCTGGTCACAAGAGTCAGCTGAAATGAATTCTATATTTGTCAAAAGGTCAGACATATTCAGCCGGGCGTGGTGGTTCATGCCTGTAATCCCAGCACTTTGCAGGGCCAAGGCAGGTAGATCACTGGAGGTCAGGAGTTTGAGACCAACCTGGCCAGCATGGCGAAACCTCTTCTATACTAAATACAAAAATTGACTGGTTTTGGTGGCATGTGCCTGTAATTCCAGCTACTTGGGAGGCTGAAGCAGGAGCATAGCTTGAACCTGGGAGGCAGAGGTTGGAAGGAAGGAAGGAAGGAAGGAAGGAAGAAAGGAAGGAAGGAAGGAAGGAGGGAGAGAAGAGAAGGGAAGGCAAGAGAAGAGAAGAGAAGAGAAGAAATATTCAATTCCGAGTTATTTATTGGATTCATCACATGGATATCGAGGTTGTCCAAGCTGGTATCAGAACTAACAATGGAAAGAACTTCAGTGAAGCCAGTGATGAATGACCGCAAGAACGTGGCCAGAATGTTATGTGATTCTTACAACGGAGACTTTTTACCTGCATGGCAGAGCACTTGGAGGAGAAAGGTTTTGCACATACACGTGGAAAAGGAAAAGTCTAGGTTTGTAGGAGAATATTAATGCTGAACTCTTGTTCCAATGGCATAAAATATACAGGAGCAAATAGTTTCACTTCAGGAGGGTGGCATCCTTGGGTAAGAACCTGATTTCAGTGAAGAACAGTGGTTACAGGGAGCAGCCTTTGTAAAGGCTACAGTTGTAGAATTGTTCTTTTAGTTCTAATGCAACATGGATTTAGCAACTGCAATAGAGTATTTTGTGAAATAATTTTGGGAAGAAAGTGTGAAAATTAGTGAAGACAAGTAGTTGTGTAAATACCTACTACCCTGGATGGTTGCATTAGTTTGTTTTCAAGCTGCTGACAAAGATATACTCGAAAGTGGGCAATTTACAAAAGAAAGAAGTTTATTCGATGCAGAGGATGTAGAGTTCCAGGTGGCTGGGGAGGCCTCACAATCATGGCAGAAGGTTAAAGGCACCCAGGAGCAAGTCACATCTTACACGAATGGTAGCAGGGATTAAGACAATTTGTGCCAGGGAACTTCTCTTTTTAAAACCATCAGATCTCGTGAGACTCAAATCACTATCAGGAGAACAGTGTATAATTCAATCACCTCCCACCAGGTTCCTCCCATGACACGTGGGAATTGTGAGAGGTATAATTCAAGATGAGATTTGGTTGAGGACACAGCCAAACCATATCAATGGTCTTGCATTTTAGTAGTAGCAAAAGAAGTGAGGAGGTCTATATTTGATCTAAAATTCTGCAATAAATTTTTACTTGATTGTTCAACACATAGATCTCAAGCAGTTATGAATCTACACTGTTTAGTGTCTGATTCACTCAATTTGGTTTCTAATTACAGAATTATATTGATCCAGTAATATAAAGGTGTAAACATACATTTGCCAATATGTATGCTTACATCTTTAAACTAATAGATCACAATAATTCTGCAGTTCATGTTCATGATTAATTTTATCCAAATAAATCTTGTGTATTCAATTGAATGCTGGTTAGCATTTTTCATTAAACTTCTAATAAAAATTCACAAATTCTTGTACTTTTTAAAGTGCATTTCAAAAATGGTAAACATTGTCCTTCACTTAACTGTTATGACTTCCACGTTTCTTTTTCTTTTCTGAGATGGAGTCTCGCTTTGTCGCCCAAGCTGGAGTGCAGTGGCGCGATCTCGGTTCACTGCAAGCTCCGCCTCCCGGTTTGTCGCCATTCTTCTGCCTCAGCCTCCCAAGTAGCCGGGACCACATGCGCCACCACGCCCAGCTAATTTTTTGTTTGTTTGTTTGTTTAGTAGAGACGGGGTTTCACCGTGTTAGCCAGGATGGTTGAGTATCCTGATCTCAAGTGATCCATCCGCCTCGGCCTCCAAGAGCATTTTTGTTTTTATTAAAAGAATGAAAGGTCTTATCCAAAATTAAGTATCATAGTCATTAAGCACGGATGTATCTTTCTAACATTCCCTAAATTCTGAATGTTAATCACGTGATAGGGAAAAATGACCAAAATGCTCAATTTCTACAGTCATGTCACCTATAATGTGAAGTCAGTCTTGTGTGTTGTATCTCAGTAAATATATATCCAAGAAATTACAAAACACACGGGTTTATCAACTCTGTTTTCTCCGAGCCTGATCTTTGTTCTAACTTTTATTCTATAAGCGTATGAATAAAACTTTTTAACACAAAAGGAGTGACCCCAAACCCATCTTCCGGTATCAGTCCATGAGAAGGGAATATGAAAATAGATTTAAACAAATCTAGCACATCAAGAAAAAAATAGATTTTTTTCCTAATAATTTATTATAACATTTTTAAACATATAGCAATGTTAAAAGAATTTACGGTGAACAGCCATTACCTAGATTTCAAAATTAACGTTTTTATATAAATGCTTTATCAAATAGCCTTTATTCTATCCAGTTACTAGCACATCTTATTTTTGGTGCACTTCAAAGTTGTAGACATCACTAAACTTTCCCTTACATATCTCAGCATGTGCATAATTAACTAAAGCTCCTTGGCTCAAGTGCTTTCTTGGCCCATATTAAAGCTACTTGTGAGCCAAAGACATGGTGTGTGTGTGTGAGCCTGCGCGCATATCACAAAAACGCTTTATAAATACCTAGTGCTGTGCTTGATACTCTACCTATGAGCTTATATGTATCACATGTATAAAACAACTTCCGTTCCCAATCCTAACAATTAATCTGAGCAGAGCATTTAGTTACTAAGGTTTTTGAAACCTTTTTTTAAAACACTTCAACTTATTTTTGATGCCATACATATGGATTTGTATTTTAGTCTGATTTTATAATTAAAGACTATCTGCTTTAAGCAGTATGTTCTCATGCGTTTTTGTTTCTGGTGGTGTATTTTATTTCAGATTGTTTTATTCCCCCTAAATTACATAGCACCTTAAGACAGCAGACTTCCTGCTGGTGTATTAAGACAAAGGCTAAATGCACTGACCTTAGTAGACATGACTTAATATTGTGTGAATACAGTCCTTCATCCTGTGACAGAAAATGATTTATTTTTTCCAATCAAGGTTGTATTTAATTTCAAAATCTATTAATGATCTTATTAATCAAAGTGTTACTATTTTGAATAATTTATGTAATAATGCAATGGCACAAGGAGAATAAAATGGCAAGTCCTGTATTTGTCAGGTGCACTGACTGAAGTTGTTCTGAGGCCAAATTTTGTAAGTTGAGTCATATTCAAATTATTGGATGGCTAGTAGTAAAATCATTGACCAATTAGAATAAGCTTCAGCTTATAAAACTCTCACAGAGTTAGTCCTCTACCGTTTTATGTCCTGGATGTTAAACACGTCTGGGTTACACTGGGGATACAGCAGAGCTGCAAGGATGGCAGGAGACTCCCCCCAGGTTCTGAGCATGCTACAACCTGACAAATATGACAGCATCCAACATTTAAGCAACCGCTCCAGCTCTCCTGGTGTGTATGGCCTGAATGTTAGGCCCACTGTTTAGATGAAAATCTAAATAGGATACTTTGTACTGGAAATGTCCTTTCATTCGAGTTCAGGGGCATTGCCAAAGAAAAAGTTGTCTTCTCACTATTTTTAATTATATGCTGGACTTTTGTGTTTTTAAAATGTCATTGCACATTCTGCTGTCAGGGACACTGATCTTTCCTCTAGAGCAGGAAACGTGAAATAAGTTAGCCAAATTACTAAATGTTGAAATCAAGATAGATCAGTGAGGAGAGACAAAGTAATTAGAGGATGAAAGGAAAATAGATGAAGGAAGGTCAGTTAATCGTGGTATTGCTTGTTATAATCTTCGTATTTTCTATTGCAATCAATTAAAAATAAGGAGCAGCTCATTAAAGGAAACAGAAGGCATAGGGATTATCTCAGCAAAACACAAGTACACTAAAGTGGTATTCTCTAGAAAGGAGAATTTTCAACTCTTCATATGCCATAATATTTACTAATGAGAAGTTTTCTTTCATGATAGCTCCAGCTAATAGCACCAAATAAGCTCTGATTCGTTTCACTGCCCTTTGGGGGGTAAATTCTCTATGCATGTGTGCGTGTGTGTGTGTATGAAATCCAAATTGTACAACACATATATATGCACAAATAATTAACTATTCTAGTGTTATTTGAATAATTAACTATTACATATTTCAAAGTTTGTGGAGTTCAGATGAGTTCTGAAATACTGAAAACTAAAAAAATAAACAAAAAATTCCAATCACATCAGCAAAAAAAAAAAAAAACATAATAATAAACAAATAATAAAAATTGTCACCTAAGAATTTCAAATTGAAAAGATTGTTTTAAGAAAATCAAACAAATTATACATATTCTAATATATATATGTATACGTATGTGCAGTAGAGATTAAAGGAAATACAAATGATCGTGATTTTACTAAAGATAAAGATACACAGAGGAAGAGAGAGACTCCTGGGGAACGAATGTTGGCAGGAGCAGATCCTGGAGGTACTAACGTGCAGAAGGAGGTGCCTCTACTGAATCTATGAAGTCTTTTTTCGTCAGACCTGACTACAGTTCTATCTCTCCTATGCCTATGTACACACTATCTGCACTTTTCCTTTCAAAATAACTTACTGGAGCCATTTGATGTACTAGATTGTTAAGATAAGAAGAAAATAATCTTTAAGAATAAATTTCAGAGGTCCAGTTTTAAAATGGTAGAGACAGACCTGTATGAAGGTAAGTTTAGGATATACAACTATTATATATCTCTATTTCCAAAAATCTTCTAAGAGTCAACCACACAGGATTTAAACCACAAATATTAGAGTAGTCTCTATTTTAGAGATGTAGGGAGGAAGTAGTTTCTGTTTGAGAGATGAAACTTGGGGATGAGCACAGATTCAGGAAAAAAAAGTGTAAGAATTATGGGGTGAGTTTCACAGCAAGCCCTGCTGCCTGAATGCTGATAGATTAAGAAATAAGACAAATAGCAAATAGCCCAGAGAAAAACTAGGTGAGAGAGCTCTCAGTGATGGGAAATATACCTTTACTTCTTCAGAACTTCTGTCTCCTGCATCCATCTCAGAACTGTGTATAACACTTCAGATTCTCTTAACTATGTCCTAGGCAGCCACTCAGCCTGTCAGCTGGAATTGGCACAGGAATTGAACTATATTTGCAAAGTCTAGTCTGGGTGAATATGTAGAGGTTAAAAGCAGCACATGGTGGCAAAAGTGTTGGACCACATTAATGTGAATCTTATTTCAAATATTTATTATTTAAATAATTGTATATTATAATAATGAAATTAATGTAATGAGAAATTGCCTAGGCCAAGGAAAAACTAAATTTCATTGACTCTATAAGAATATAACTATCTAAAATATATGTAATGTGATATAGTCACTTGTGGAGACAGCATCAGTAAGATTGCATAATCATTTTTATTTACATCATAATTTATTCTTATTAATAAAGTATCATGTTTACATTACCTCAGGAAAACATAAGTCTACTACAGTGATGTTATCCAGAAAGGAGAATGTTCAACTCTTCATGTGCCATAAGGTTTCCACATAAGCAGCTTTGTTTCATAATCTGTTTAGCTAATAGCACCAATTAAACTCTGTTTAATTGATGAATTATCTGAACCCTCTAGCCTGTCTGCCAGAAGCAAATTTTAATTTTCACTAGAAGGGGTTAATAGCATTAAGAGCCTCAACTTAGTTCTATATAGTTTAATATATAATGTGTGGTACAAATATGCAAATACATACAAGAAGATAATACATAGCATAAATAAAAAAAAACCCAGAAAATATAAAAAGTAACACAGGAAATGAACATAACTAAGTTACAAAACATAGATTTAAAAACAAACAGAAATCAACAGAAGTAAAAGACAAAATAGAGAAATTTGTCAGAGAATTAGAAACTGTAAAGACAATTTTAGAGCAATTAATATGCAGTAACAAGTTAAAGAAATCACAGTAAGAGTTTAATGGCAGAAAAGACACAAAACAATAAATTATTATCAAACTACAAGATAGATTCAAATAAAATATGTAGATAGAAACTTAGCATACCAACAAAAAGAGCAAATTTTAAAAGATGTAAAAGACATACAGGATTGCATGACGAAGTCTAACATAAGTGTAACTGGAATGTTAGAAAGGAAAGAAAAAGGCAGAAGCTTCTAGAATAAGAAGTGTGTCCCATAAATATATACATGAACTACGTACCCATAAAAATTAAAAATGTAAAATAAAGAAGTCATACCTTCAAATGAACAACAGTATGTTTAACAGCTGAAATTCCAACCAAAGAATTGGAAGGGACCATGCACAGTGGCTCATGCCTGTAATCCCAGCACTTTGGGAGGCCGAGGCAGGTGGATCACTTGAGATCAGGAGTTTGAGACCAGCCTGGCCAACATGATGAAACCCCCATTCCTATTAAAAACATAAAAAATTAGCTGGGCCTGGTGGTGCATGCCTGTAATCCCAGCTATTCAGGAGGCTAGGGCAGGAGAATCGCTTGAACCCGGGAAGCAGAGGTTGCAGTGAGCCGAGATCGCACCATTGCACTCCAGCCTGGGTGACAAGAGCAACTCCTCAAAAAAACAAAACAAAACAAAACAAAAACAAAGAATTGGAAGCTAGAAAACAAGGGACTGGCTATCTTTACACTGTTAAAATAAAATAACTATCAACCTCGAATTTTATACTCACAAATACTGCAAGAATAAAGGGGGATGAAATGATCATTTTAGACCAGAAAAGAAAAGCTTAAAGAATCTGTCGCCAGTAGAAACATAACAAAAGACATGCTGGAAGATACTCTTCAGGAAGAAGATGATTATGCAGATGCTTTGCTAAAATTTTCCAATTTTTTAGTTGTTTTATTATCTTATATATAGTGTATGTGTGTGTGTATCTATATCTCTACGCACAAAGCTCACTTAATTGAACTTAGTATGTTTTCTTCTGGGTGCTTTGATGATCTGGGTAACTGAAATGTAACTAGAGTTACAGTAGTGCTAACATTATTTTGTGGTTCATCTTTGTTTTTAGCTATTCAATTTAACTTGGGGGGAAGAGGCAAAGTTTCAAGTGTTTTGGTTCAGCCTGAACTGAAATGGTTTTAATGAAGTGGTGTGGCTGATCCTCAATGATTGGGGGAATGTGTTCAATTACAGCATTTAGGCAACTAAAGTGATTCCCATCTAAATGAACACCCATTCATTTATTTAACACATGTTTTATTGACTACCGCCCATTACATTGGTTGTTTTAAATAACATGGATACATTAATAAATAAATAGAAAATGGCCAGGTGCAGTGGCTCATGCCTGTAATCTCAGCACTTTGGGAGGCTGAGGCGGGCAGATGACGAGGTCAGGAGATCAAAACCATCCTGGCTAACGCGGTGAAACCCCATCTCTACTAAAAATACAAAAAATTAGCTGGGTGTGGTGGCAGGCGCTTGTAGTCCCAGCTACTCGGGAGACTGAGGCAAGAGAATGGCGTGAACCAAGAGGTGGAGTTGCAGTGAGCCAGGTCGCGCCACTGCACTCCAGCCTGGGTAACAGAGTGAGACTCAATCTCAAAAATAAATAAATATAAATAAATAAATAAATAAATAAATTAGACAGAAAATAACCCCTGTCTTTATGAAGTTCAAATTCTCTTTGAGGAAACACATAAACTTACAATATTTCTAACAAATAATATTGTAAACTAGGATGATAAGTTTTACGGAGAGATGAAACAGAAAAGGGAATTAGGAGATGTGGGCGTGTGTGTGGAGTTGTGATTTAATAAGCATATTTGGAGAAGACCTCGCTGAGAATGTGACATGCATCAGAAACTTAAAGAAGAGAGAACAGACCATAAAATATAAGGGTGACTTCACTTAGAAGAATGGTCTCCAATTCCATCCAGGTTGAATGGGAAACCAAACATTGTTATGTTCTTTCTCATAATTGGGAGCTAACCTATGAAGAAACAAAGGCATAAGAATGACACAAAGGACTTTGGGAACTTGGGGGAAAGGGCGGGAGGAGGATGAGGAATAAAAGGCCACACACTGGGCACAGTCTACACTACTAAGGGTGATAGGTGCATCACAATATCAGAAATCACCACTAAAGCCCAGGTGTGGTGGCTCATGCCTGTAATCCCAGCACTGTGGGAGGACAAGGCAGGTGAATCATTTGAGGTCATGAGTTTGAGACTAGACTGACCAAGATGGTGAAATCCCATTTTTGCTAAAATACAAAAATTAGCCGAGCATGGTGGCAGGTACCTGTAATCTCAGCTACTTCGGAGGCTGAGGCAAGAGAATCGCTTAAACCCAAGAGGTGGAGGTTGCAGTGAGCCCAAGATCACGCCACTGCACTCCAGCCTGGGCAACAGAGTGAGACTCCCTCTTGGAAAAAAGAAAAAAGAAAAAAAAAAAAAGCACCACTAAAAAACTTATTCATGTAACCAAATACTGCCTGGTCTCCCAAAACCTACCGAAATAATAATAAAAAAAGAAGATATAAGGAGAGTGGGTCCCAGGGAAAATGGTTCTGTAAGCCCTTATAAAGATTTGGCTTTAACCTTTCAGAAAGTCAGAAGCAATTGTAAAGTTTTGAACAAAAAAGTGACAAAGTGACTTTCATTTAGAAAAGCTGTGTTGAGAACAGACTGACAAAGTAGAGACTAAGGGAAGAATCAATGGCAACGGTTGGAAAATGATGTCCATGTGAGACATGATGGTTCTTTAACTGGGCAGGCGGCTCTAGAAGAGGGGATAAATGGTAGGATCTGGGATACATTTTGAAGGCAGAGATGGCAGGATTTGCTGGTGTATTGATATCAGGAAGCCTTCCAAGGTTTTTGGTCTGAGCCACTGAAGAATAAAGACGCTATCCACCAATTAAAGTTGGTGTTCAGAAGAGCAGTTTGGGAGGACAATTTTAATGTTTTCTAGTGTTATTGCAAATAACAATACAATTTCCTTCAAAGAATTTCCTGTGCAAAATTTAAGAGTATTGTGGGAATGACCATTTAGATTACTTATAAGAAGTGATTTATTATTTTCATTTCCTCAAAGTATTTTAAGTCAAATTTAACATCAACTAACCTCTTGAGTTTCAGTTTTCTCATTGGTAGAAAGTAAATGCTTCCATGAGAATGAAATGAAAGAAAAAAAAATGTATTTAAGGCATTTGGCACATAGTAGGCATACTTCCTCCCCTTTCCTTCATAGCTCTGTAACATTTAAGAACACAGTTTTTGTGGCATATTGTTCAATTCATCCTGAGAAATGTCCAAGAGAGGCATAATGAAAATGGTGAAGACATGTTACAAAAGAGCTAAACTTTAAAACTATAGAATAAAAAAGATAAAATGATATATAGATATTGTTGAATTCGGCAAGATGTTTCGAACCTGGGTAGTATTATTATGAATTATAGGAGATATATGCTCCCCATCATTTGGACTGCAATGTATACAACAATGACTGAAAAGCAGAGTTTCAAATAAGAGTTTGACAAATATGCTGTCAGTGTAGTATAATTATATTATAAATTATTGGTTATGGAATGTTTAATAGGCACCAAGCTTTGTCCTAAGCACTTTTACAGCTTCTTTTCATTTATTCCTTCTAACATACCTACAAAATACAATTTCTTCCATTTTTATAAATAAGAAATAACCGAGAGAGGCTCCATAGTGTATAATATAGCCAATAAGTGCTAGAGCAGGGATTTAAAACTATCTTGAGCCCATGCAATAGGCTATTAAAATATAGTGCACTGGAAGCAGAAGGAAAAATCCTGTATGAAAGTTCAGAATGTAGAATTTAAAGACTGAGAATGATAAAATAGTGGCAGTGCAAGAGACTTTAAAACTTGGATGCATTTGAAAATGTTTCCAACAATGAGCATGTTTTAGTTTGAATAACCAGAAAAAAAGTATAAAAATAAAATTTGATAACCAAATAATACAATTAACTATCTAGCCTTCTAACGTATGGACTGAAGCCTTGAAAAATCCTAAGACAATTGTCCGGGCATGTTCCAAACATTAAGCACCCAATTCTTTTAACCCTTCACTGTGTTTCTCAGCAGCCCAAATATCCTTTGATCAAGATCTTCCCTGCTTCGATGTGTGTTGGCCCTGAAGTAACCTCTTTGACTGGGGCTCCTTTCAGAATGTTTAGAAGCCCTTTTCTTAGGATGCTTTTCACTGTCCCTGCTCAGTTCATTTCTTTCAGGACTGTTATTCTCTTATATGACTTTCATGGCATATTGAACCTGGACTTTATCCCATCACCCTGCTCTTTCATTTTGGTGCAAACAGTTCTCTCTGCCATTGCTTTATTTCCCATCCTTCTCTTTACACACTACAGCGTTTTTTTCCAGGCCTAAACATTTTTTGAATTCTAGAAACAGTCTGCACAACCTGCTAAATAAAATAAGCTTTAAATAAAACATTTTATGCACCCTGGCCTTTAAAGCAGTTAGCCTGACTAATCTTGTGAACAAAACAAACCTTTCTACAGGGTAATCTCTCAGGCTGAGTGATTTCAAACTGAAATACAAAAATGTTAGGTTGTTTTATTGTATCAACGATTTCTCTGACTACACATTCAGAAATATAGGCATATTTCTTATCTATAAAATGTGCAAATATATCCTAGAATTTCGGTGTTGGAAGAAGCCCTGAATATTATCCTGTTGAAGCTTAATCACCCAACTAATGTTGGATCACTTCAGCACTTCCCTCACTGAGCAAAGTTCTGCCAGTGCTTGGAGAACTCCAGTAAACACCAAGCAGGAGATATTGTTGCCGTTCAGCCTGTTGGCTGTTCATTTTCCATTGTCATAGTAAAACCTGTCTCCCTGCAGAGTCCCAACAGATTTCTCCCTGATTTTTTTTTAAAGACAGAGTTTCGTTCTTGTTGCCCAGGCTGGAGTGCAATGGCCCACCTCAGCTCACTGCAACCTCTGCCTCTTGGGTTCAAGTGATTCTCCTGCCTCAGCCTCCCGAGTAGCTGGGATTACAGCCACCACCACTATGCCTGGCTAATGTTTTGTATTTTTAGTAGAGACAGGGTTTCACCATGTTGGCCAGGCTGGTCTCGAACTCCGGACCTCAGGTGATCCACCCACCTTGGTCTCCCAAAGTGTTGGAATTACAGACACACGCCACTGCACCCAGCCCTCCCTGTATTTTTACCTGGTAAATCTAAACCCTCCTCTGAGTAAGCCCTTTAAATATTATTAAGAAGAGATATTACATTTTTCCATTAGGCTTCTCTTTTCAATATCTGCCCGTTTCTTCTCTTTGAGGTCACCTTTAAAATCAGTGAAAGAAAATTTTTATTTAAAACTAACAAATGCCTTATATCTCATTGTAACTTTGTGTCTATTATAAGGGCAAATACAAATTAAAAATAAGGGACTTAATCCTCTCTGTTGAAAAGAAAATAAGAGATTTCCCTTACCCCCGTTTCCTTATTTACCTTAGAAAACTTGTAAGTACTTTTCTCAGTCTCTTTGAAATGTACGTAAACAAACAGTTCAGGAAGGTTTTCTCAAGGACTGGCATGACAACTCTTTGAAATGTAATCATCAAGGAAGATAGTGGCTCTATCTCCCAGTTACCTGGGTTGACAGGAGCCTAACTTTCACTGGCAAACATACCTCTGCTCATAAAGATAGGAGAAATTTAGTTTTCATTTAAAGGCAATTAGCAAACACAGGTGACTACTCAGTTACAAAGTGCATTTAGGATGAATTATGTGTAACAGACAGTGGTGTAGTGTTCTCTTACTTGAGGACTAGTTTATCTTGAGAACTTGTGTGTTACGAGTTGTTTGCTTGGCTATATAAACAGCTAAGATTTCTTCCTGTCTTGACCATCTCTTTAGTGGATTGTCAGTGATATGCATCACATTGCTGTTTAATGTTTATTCAATAACAAAACCCCTGATTTTCTTCTAGTGTTGTAGAGATGTTTTCTGCGGGAGCAGCAGATCTCATTTTTAGATATATTTTCCCAACACTGCCACATGAAATCTCTTATAACTATTTAATTGAGTAGATACAGAATTTTATTTACAAAGATGATCAGTTATATACACCATGGAATACTATGCAGCCATAAAAAAGGATGAGTTTGCATCCTTTGTAGGGACATGGATGCAGCTGGAAACCATCATTCTTAGCAAACTATCACAAGAAGAGAAAACCAAACACCGCATGTTCTCACTCATAGGTGGGAACTGAACAATGAGCTCACTTGGACTCAGGAAGGGGAACATCACACACTGGGGCCTATCATGGGGAGGGGGGAGGGGGGAGGGATTGCATTGGGGAGTTATACCTGATATAAATGATGAATTGATGGGTGCTGACGAGTTGATGGGTGCAGCACACCAACATGGCACAAGTATACATATGTAACCAACCTGCACGTTATGCACATGTACCCTAGAACTTAAAGTATAAAAAAAAAAAAAAAAAGAACAACAAAAAGAAAACAAAGATGATCAGTTAATCAGAGCCCATTACTTGTGATAGTTGGCAAAGGGAAGGAAAGTGTTTGCAGATTATGTTTCAAATTTACTTTCAAAATCAACCTGATGACATATTCTGAAAGCATTTCAGAATTAGCTGAGGTTATTGCAGAATCATTAGTTATGGCTTCTGCCAACTCACTGAGGACATAAAAATGTCCTGAAAGTTACAGATAAAAATGTAGATGTATATTTATTTCCAAATAGTTTTAAATGGAGTTTATAAATTATATACTGATAACTCTAATATTAAATTCCCTGATATTCTCGAACAAAAACAGTAGCCAATCATTTAATTTGCAAAGAATTTGTAAAGGACATGTTTTGTAGAGAATTTCATTAGACTGACGGAATGCAAATCCACAAGGCAAGGGAATAGGGTATATGAAGTGGAATTATACATCTACGTTTACATTCTTTTCAGCAGAGTTGAGAACAAGTTACAACTGATCTTAATTGTTTAGTGGACATCCATTCAACAAGCAGATTTTTAAAAATTTATTTTATATTTCTTTAGGTTTTGGGGGAACAGGTGGTGTTTGCTTACATGAATAAGTTCTTCAGTGGTGATGTCTGAGATTTCAGCGCATCCCTCACCTAAGCTGTACCCATTGTATAGTCTTTATCCCTCACCCCACTTTCACCCTTTCCCCTGAGTCCCCAAAGTCCATTGTATCATTCTTATGCCTTTGTATCCTCATAGCTTAGCGGTCACAAAATATCATTTAGTATCTCATTTAAAGACCTGCAAGTCTGAATGGATATGGATCCTCATTAACTTTACACCTAGAAAAAGAATAAAACAGTAGAAGTCATTTATTCATTTATTCATTCAGTATGTTTTAATCGGTCATGTGCTTTATGACAGATGCTGTAATAAATGACAGAAATTAGGCGAGGAAAGACATTCCAGCTGTTAAGAATGTAAAATTATCAGGGAAAATATAATCAAATACACGCTTAATAATAATTATAATAGAAGAAGAAGACGGAGGAGAGGAGGGGAAAGAAGAGTGGGTGTGTTCTGGGAGGATGCAAGGGGGAAGGAATACGCTGGGAAATGAGAAAAGCTTCCCTTAAAAAGTTACTTGTGAAGTGACAGTGAAGGAGAGTAGAGGTGGGCCGGGTGAGAAGAGCAGGTAATATGGTAAATCAAGCAGAGACAAGAGCACCAAGGCCCTGAAGCAAAATGAGGTTAGTATGTTTGAAGACTTCCAAGAAGGTTAGAGAAACTGGAAGCTTAATGGGTGAGGTGTACCTCTTTGTTGGAAAGGTTAGGTGGATTTCCTTGTTTAGTATTTAAATTGAAGGCTATCATTCTATTGGAAATTTCTATTTTTGCTAAAGTCAATTTTCATGTTTTCTCTAATTCCAGAATTGTATATATTTCATCTGCTTTCAAATTATTTGAGATTGTTTATATTTTAGTAGTTAATAACTATTAGAACCAATTTTGTTTTTTCATGCTGTATTTTATTTCCTCTTTTCCTCTACTTTTTTGTTAGTTAATTTTGCCAGATGTTTGTCTATTTTAAAAATCTTTTAAAGTGATTGGTTTGTAATGTCAATAATCTCTGTTTTATTCTCTATTTTATAGGTTCTTGCTTTTATTTTTATAATTTCCCCTTTCTTTTTTCTATATGTTTACTTTCTTGTTCATTTTCCATGTTCTCAAGTAAAAATGAGCTTGCCTCATTTATTTTGAATAATCAATTTAGACATCTCACGAATTGTGCTATACTTCACTGTTTTTCAGTTTTAGGTATTTCAAGATTTCCTTATAATTTCCTCTTTTAAAAAATCTAAAGTTATTTAGTTTCCAGATTTATGGAAAAGTAAAGAAGTCATTCTTTTTTAAATGTTTTCTACAATTATTATTTCCTGTATAGAACTCATGGTCTGTATAAGGATAATATTTTGAATTCACTGAGTTTTTTTTTTTAGATTAGTGTACAATTGTATTAATGTGAAATGCATACTGATAAAGAATACACATTTTATCTTGCTGAATAAAGAAGTTTTTATGAACACATTTGCTTATAATTTAATTGTTACATTAGTTGCATTAGTTGTTACATTTTGTTACATTACATTTCTTTCTTTCTTTTTTTTTTTTTTTTTTTGGTCATGAAGAAATGTCCAACTTTTCAGTAATTTCTTAGGAAATAATATATGGATATTGGATACTTCCAAGTATTATTAGGAATGTGGTGAACAAAGGGCCTTACATATTGCTGATGGGGTTCTAGTACAGTGTGGCCACCTGGGTGAGCAACCTGACAACTTCAGTGTGTCTGAATTCTCTGCCTTGGCAGACACACTGCTGTATGTCCTGTACTGGATGTAGGACATGAGGCATTGTAAAGCATTCAGGAAATGCTTGTTAGATGAATGAGTGAACCAAGGAGAAATAAATGAGTGAAATATGATATTTATACACAATATAGTATTCTGTAGAACTTAGAAGCCACATACCAGACATACACAGCAGTGTGGATGGATATTGAAAACATGAGTCTGGGCCGGGCACGATGGCTCAAGCCTGTAATCCCAGCACTTTGGGAGTCCGAGACGGGCGGATCACGAGGTCAGAAGATCGAGACCATCCTGGCTAACAAGGTGAAACCCCGTCTCTACTAAAAAAAAAATACAAAAAACTAGCCGGGCAAGGTGGCGGGCGCCTGTAGTCCCAGCTACTCGGGAGGCTGAGGCAGGAGAATGGCGGGAACCCGGGAGGCCGAGCTTGCAATGAGCTGAGATCCGGCCACTGCACTCAAGCCAGGGCGACAGAGCGAGACTCCGTCTCAAAAAAAAAAAAAAGAAAACATGAGTCTGAATAACAACAGTGAGAAAAAGAAACAATTCTATAATACCTTATTAATTAATTTTAATTAATTAATTAAATTTATAAAAAATTATAATTAATTATAATTAATAAGATACACGCATAACAACATACTATGTAGGTCAGTTTTCAAGAATACTTACAGATTCAATGATACATTTCAAAAGCACATTGGTTTTCTGGTAAACAAATAGAATGAAAGTAAGGAAAGGACACACAGAAAATGCACATAAATTACAGAGACAAAGGCCTTGAATGCACTGATGCTTTGTGTGAGGAACTCAGCCCTCTGCACTTGAGCCCAAATCCAATAGAATCTGATCGAACGAACCTAGGAGATGATGGGAGTGAAGGCGAGAAAGTAGACGACGCCTGTTTATTCAGAATCTAAAAAGGGTAAGAATTTTTTTTTCTTTAGTTGGAGTCTCATTCTGTCGCCCAGGCTGGAGGGCAGTGGCGCGATCTCGGCTCACTGCAAGCTCCGCCTCCCGGGTTCCCGCCTTTCTCCTGCCTCAGCCTCCAGAGTAGCTGGGACTGCAGGCGCCCGCCGCCATGCCCGGCTAATTTTTGTATTTTTAGCAGAGATGGGGTTTCTCCGCGTTAGCCAGAATGGTCTCGATCTCCTGACCTCGTGATCCACCTGCCTGGGCCTAAAAAGGGTAAGAAATTTATATTTTATTCCAGATGTGAGGCAGCCATTAGCCGTCACTAAAATATCACCTTGTGTGCATACTAGATGAGAGGATAAGAAGAGAAGAAAGCAGTAGAGGAAGCAGAGAGAACAGATTGCAACAGCCCTGGCTAAGATGGTGGCGGCTTGGAACAGATACCGTTTGTGGAGATTTGGGAAGAAGTCAAACTTTGACTTCTGTTGAGCTTTAAATCTAATAAGGATCCTATTAATTATGTTTGAATAGCATATATGAAGAATATTAGATGATGGTTTCTGAAGTTTTTCTGACTAATGAAAAATCAGAAATGTTTATGTTGCATAATTAAGTAAGATCAGGTGAACAGATTTTAAAATAAACACTTGCAACAATATATTAAAAAAACCCTTCAATGTATTCTATAAAGAAAGCAAAAACTACTGTGTTTTATATGCTTTTGTATTCTTCAGATGTTTTTTAGTGTGGATTCTATTCCTAGCAAATTAAACAAAGAGAATGATTGGAACAATACAAGAAGAGTTTATAATTAATCTTTAATATTACAGGAAGTTTTCCATTCCATTTAAGGGATGCAGCAAAAGAAATAACAAGTTTAAATTTAAATTTGACTATCTTATAGATACAAATCTTCTCTAATATTCCCCATTCCTTCATCTTGTTAAAGATGATGATGATTGACCTAAAAAATCCTTGAAAGTACTGACATATAGGTTTTCTCCTTCTAGGGTTACCACAGTGACATATAACTTCTTTAAATTTTAATCAACTGTGAATCTAGGTTTTTGGTATAGGGAAATATATGGTTCTTGGTGACATTTATTAAGATGAGGGGAGGCTATAGTTTTGGACATTTTTTTATTGTAATATGAACTAGAGGAAGTTCAGGCATGAAACCCTGAAGAAAACTAGATTTCTTATACTTAGAAGAGTATGCTCTTCCAAAGAAGACAGTCAGTGACTAGAAAATTATGAGAAAAAATAGTAGTGCTAACTTACTGATGTATGAGTGTGTTCCAAGAAGGAGAGGAATATTCACCACGGTTAAAATAACTGGGAGCTCACGTGAAATGAAGACTGAAAAGGCTCCCTTGGCATTAGTTTCCTGGTGATCATTGATGAGGCAAGATGGGGGAAGAATATGGCAGACGCTAAATGGGATGACAGGATTTGTGTATGTGCCAGTGAATTTTGTTTTTCTTCAGAATTTTTCTGTAAAAAGAAGAGATTTGAGAGTGATGGTGTGAGGAAAACCAATCAGTGGAGAAGAAAGCTTGAAGCAGGGCCAGAAAGGATGGGCTTAGGTAGATGAAGAGATATTTCTTCTCCTGTAATAGGAGGGATGGAGGAGAAGGTGAGCGCATGTAGGTTTGCAGACAGTGTAGCAGGTCACTGAGGGGCGTCAGATGATGGCTTTTATGCGCTCTGGGCTGCAAACACTAGTTAGTATAAAGGGCCACAGGTTTTCAGGAGCTTCAGGAGCTTATTGGACCCTTATTGGATTTGTGGTTTGCAGAGCATCTAGGTTTTCTCATTTGTACAGGGTAGGATTATTTTATAGTTTCTGAACAAGGTTAGGGCTAAGTGGTTCTTTTCTTAGCCACTCTAGCTTTCCTTTTTAAGGGAACTGAGCTATTTGTGGTCTTCGTGGTTTACCTGTTCTGTGGTCTCTTCCTCTTCTCACTGCCCACTTATCAAACAAGGTTGTAGCCTGGAAATTGAAATATGAGTGTTCACGTGCAGGACATTTGTCTCAGGGAGAACTGAATAACGCAGAGCACTTCCTGGCCTACACTGTGTCTGATAGAGACTCCTAGGGTTGCGTATAAACATAGTAACTACTCCAGTTCCTCTGGGAATCTGAAATATTCTGGTGATCTGAGGATGACTACGAGATGTTTCACATACCACTAGATCCTTTGGTTGGGTAACAATACTGTGACTCAAAATCTTTTAACCTAGACTCACTGTGACATGTGAGTAGGGCTCAGAGTTTCCCGGAGCCCTGGAATTTCATTAAAATTGCATGTAAATGCATTTATTATAGATAAAGCTCCCATAGGCTCAGTGATTTTCTCAAAGGGTGATGACCTCAAATCACAAAGGAACACACACCCTTTTTTTCTGATTACTTTTCCTAATGAACATAAAAGTGGAAATTAACACAAAATGATTCTTGACATTTATGTTCTTCTCAGGTGTAAATATATCACATAGGAAATTAATGATCTAGAATCATCATAGATTTATTTTAAATTTTCGTCAAAAGTTATTTATTTTGTGATTGCATGACACATTGTTCATACTGCTAAATATATTTTATTGCATTCAATTTTAACAGCCATTCAACAAAATTGTAAACAGTACCTCCTAGAAATCAGGTATTAGAAGTATAACAATAAATAAGGCAAAAATCCCTGCCTTTGAAAATTATCTTTGTCTTTCTAGAATATTAAAAAAGACTACATTTGAATATCATATATTCATTCAAACATCGGCATGGTGTCTGGGAGATCAGTAATTACTGAATTGAATTGAATTATTGAAACCATAGCCATAATTTTCCCTTTAAGTCCCAAAACATGTGCAATATTAGCCAGTGAAAATAGTCTAAAATGTGACATTCCAAATAGTGTTTTAATGCTGAAAAAAAAGCCAAAAGATTAGCTTTAAAATCTTGAATGCATATTAAGTCAAATTAAGAAACACAAAATGATTATCTAATCTGAACATTTAAAAAATAAACCATTTAGGTTTGTATAAAATATTCACTACTTTTGTATTTATCAAATTGTTTCAGGGGAATCATTACAAATGCTCACATGAATGTTGGAATTTAACAATATTGAAAAGATTTTCCCTGAAATATTTGTTATACTGAATGCCATAGTAATAGTATTAGAGCAATTCAGAGCAAAGCTGTGAAACCAAAAGTTATAAGTGAGCTGTATGTCACACACATAATCTCACATACTCATGCCTTATCCTATTAGGAAAATAAAAAAATTCACAATTACGCTATGTAGTAGGGTATAGGAATTCAAATAGGAAAAAACCCAGAAAGATATCTTTCTAGACTATGATAGAAAAACTGCAACTTTGTTATTTTCCTTTTTTCTGTCTTATTTGTTGAATGCAGTCATGTAGGTGAGACTGTCTTACTTTAGAATTTAATTTTTTGAGACATCCTTAATTTCTCCTTAAGTAGGAGAAACTAGAAGGCCAAAGAGGTTACTAGGAAAATAAAGCAAAGAAAAGCTCTTTAGGCCAATGTGTTCAGTTGGGTAGTTTTAGAAAGACAATAATCTCCCACCATTACCATGAAATATGTATACTTGGACGTTCTGTTCCTTTTGGATTTTGATGCACAGCTTGCTCTTACCAATGGAATATTAGAAGACTTGACTCAGCAAAGATTTGAAATGTGCCTATACTTTTGGGATCTGGCATCTCTGTTATTGTTATGAGAACTTACTTTGGACTAACTCACTGATTAAAGGAAGAAGATGAGATACACACATAGTGGAGGCAGACCACCCAGCCAAACCCAGGTCAGAGTTAAAGAAATGCTTACTTTTGTATGCTGCTAAGATTTTTGTGGTTGTTTGTTATGCCTCCTTATTGTGGCATAACTAATACGGTAAACGAGGAAGGATTTTTGAGGATGATATGAAAAATATCCAAGAAGTGAACCTTAGGGAGTGCCTAAAAGACCAATTATTAGTATTTTTGTGTTTTTCTAAGCCAGCAAAGAAAGTTCCCTGGGACCCAATAGTGGTTGAGCATAGTTAAGCAAGTGGGAGGTGAGAGATCAAACTGCCAAACTGTAATGGAAATAATAATCACCTAGGGGAGCTGAATAGCGTGCTTCCAAGGTCTCTGGTTTCCAGACTCCGGTTTCGTAAATCTGAGACAGAGCCTTAAAATCTGATTTTAACCATAATTCCAGGTGAAATAGACTCAGGTAGCCCTGAGATCACCAGGAACATGGATGTCAAGATTTAACTCCCAAATCCTTTAAATGAAGATATGACTTTACTTGCAATATTCTTAAGAGCTTGGTACAAACAAGATACTCTGTGTTTCAGGAACTTGTGATCCCAGTTCTAGTCATATTTATCATGATAGACAGGTAACTATTATGTGAATTTCTGGGTTATCTGCCATGGGGGATAAAAGTGAATCATAAGATATCATTTATGCCCCTAAAAGAGTAAATACTCAGTGAGTAGGATGAGTGTGAGTGGGTGAAAAATGTAACCGATGGAAAGGACAGTAACAGTATTCCAGTAATCCAGATAGAATAAGTATCCGTGTGCACCGAATAAATTAATAATTATTATTCTTTTTACAAAATATTTGTAATGTCTTAATAATCTTAACGATAACAATCGTAGCACTAGAAAAGGCATATAGTGCATACAGTTGATATATGTGATATCTTTTAATACTAGAAACAAACAAACCCCCATGGGGTAGGTCCCACTTTTACTTGGATTTTCTAGTGCAGAAACTATGGATAAAAAAGTTGTGTCACTCCCCCACGTTCACGTAACTTAAGTGAAGTCTAGTTGAGATTCAAACCCAGTGTGCCTCTGGCATTGACGGTCCCAACCACAACAGTCTGGGACCCCTTATCTATAAGAACAAGTGTCAGGACCAGGCAGCTTTCCCTGTTAACTGGGAGCATGGTGCTATGGATGAATAGACAGTTCTTCTTTGAAGAGTTAATAAAACTCTCACAAATAGACCTTACAATTTCTAAGAGTTACATTTGTCTTAAAAACGTTACTATAAATTTAGTGGTAAAGCTAACTACAAAATAATGTAAGCATTTTAACATATATTTTAAATATAATAGGCATGTGTTTATTTACAAGTCTAAGCACTTAGTATCATTTAAAAATAAATTTTAAAAATGGTTTGAAAAACAGCCACTATTTATATTTTAAACCTCTCTATTAAAACAACTAAGAGGTGATTTGCTTTTTTATTCCCCATGTAGTGAAGGTGTGATCTGCTGGCAAAACAGAGCATGGCTGGTTGAGGCATCACAGCAGACCCATCTGGCTAAATCCTAATGGACAGATCAAAAATGATTCTGTCTGAGGCTATTTTATGTGATGAAAATCTCATAAATTTAATGAAATAAAGACAATTTACTACTGAACAGGAAAGTCACCAGATATATGTTCTGAAAGAAAAATTCTGAAAGGGAAAGTGGTAGAAGGAGCAATCAGGTGACCATGATGGATATTTCCAAAACAACTGCTGTATCTGACTCTCTGGTGTCTGCAGTTTCAGTTATTACAAATCCTGTTGGTAAGCAATTTTGCCACATGGTCTTTAAAAGATGAACAGAGATATTCAAGTCTGTAAGTAAGATTTGGATGCATCTGATTATTGTCTGCTGCCTTGTAATATATTTTGAAGAAGAAATGTGTTGCCCGTTTTGAGATTTGGTTGGCTAATTTCTCATGTCACTAAATATTTAGGGCTTGTGCAAGTTTTAGTCTTCCTTCATTAGAAGGCATACTTGGAGAAGTGTTTAACATATGCAGAATGGCAGCAAATACTTAATGTATTTCTAAAAATATTATACATTCTTAATGAATTATTAAAATATAAAATTGGTTTAAGAAATAAACTACCTAAAATACATTTATTCTGAACTATATTTGAACTATCTCTGATGTACCTTACATGCGAAGTGTGTTTTTCCAGTCTTTGTGTTATTTACAATGGAGATCCTCTATTCAGTGGTATGCTGATAAATGTTTAAAAAATGGCCCTATCTGTAGCACTTACCAATTTCTGTGGTATAAATACTCCCATCGTGGTTAATTTTAAACTACTGGTGCTGCCAACTGGCTTGAAACATTCTGGAATATTTAACAATTGGCTCTGTCTAGCAGATTCCACTTGGTTTCAGTATCCCACTGTGAAACTCCAGAAATGTCCTTTTAAATCTTTAACAGGCTGCTTCTTGGATTTAAATATGAAGAATCATCTATGGTAATAACATTTCATTTTTCAAATGCCCATGTTCTTTTGTAACCATTTGTATAGCCAATGGAAATTCCAATATTGAAATGGATCTATCAATGCAGTGTTTATGAGAAACATTTAGTGCTGGAATTAGAAGTGTAAACCACCATGTCTGGCCTCAAATTTTCTTTTAATAAAAGTGGTATTCATCAAACAGTAATACAAAATGGATCAAAAGTAACCCATAAATGGAATAACTTATACTGTTGAGTAAGAAGTTATTTACTTATTTTCTAGAAATGTCTAGTTCATCACTAATGAATGTGCATTGCTTATATAGATTGTTACCTTAGTAATTAGTACAAATAATAATTCAGTGAACTTCCTGGAAAGCTTTTGCTGCTAATCCTTTTGATGACATGTGATTACTTCCATGTATGTAATAGATTCCATAAGTGAAATACTATGCCAGAAGAAATTGTACCGCTACTCTCAAAAAATGTTTCTAAAATCTAATCACTTCATTCCATCCCCAGTCCTAATAGCTCGGGCCAAAGCACTGTCAGTTTTCCTGAGGATTTTTACAATAGTCTCTGAAATGTGCCGTTTCCATTTTTGTTGCTGAATCCTCCAATTTGCTCATTTAGAGTGATCTTTTAAAAATGGAAGTTTGAGCATAATACTTCTTGTCTTTTCAGAGTTTTGACCCTCAAGTGGCTTCTCACTATATGTATATTAAAACCAAAATTATTACAATGTTTTAATGGCTTATAACTAAACTTTTTCTGTCTAAATATATCCCTTAGAACTGAAGAAAAAAAAACACAAAACATTTCACTCATCATATTTTAGGAACTCACCACCTTACTCTTGCTCTGCTTCTCTAGGCACATGGCTGCCTCCGGACTTTTTCCCTTGTTTTTTCCTCAGCCCGAAATACTCTTTACTTAGAATTATGTATGACTCAGATCTTCTCCTACCACATTCTAGCTCAAAATCACCTTCTTAGTGATTGGAAGTTGCATTACTTTCATACTCACACTCCCTAACCTCCTTTATTATTTTATTTTTCTGCTTGCACTTTGTATAATTTGATATATTGTACATTTTATTTTTTACCTTATTATTACTTGTCTCCCATGGCTAGAATGTAAATAAAATAAAGGGTGTTTTCTCATTAATGCATTTCCAGTTAGTAAGTACTGGACAGACATTTGTGGAATAAATTCATAAATTGATTCCTCACATAATTTTCCCAGGAAAAAAATACAAAAATTAGATGGGCATGGTGGTATGAGCCTATAATCCAGCTATTGGGGAGGCTGAGGCCGGAGAATCCCTTGAACCTGGGAGGAGATTGCAGTGAGCCAAGATCGCGCCACTGCACTCCAGCCTGGCGACAAAGCGAGACTCCACCTCAAAAACAACAACAACAACAACAAAATATTTTTCATTGTATCATCAAATAACTTATTTCTGAAGTACCACACTGAAAGTTATATTGTTCTCTCTAATTTTTGGTTAGAATATTTAAACCAATTTTAATATTTAAACCAAGCAACCTAAAAAATGGCTGGTTACAAATATAACCAGGAAAAAAATAGAATATTTACAAGCACCCAAGTACCCAAGCACCCAAGCACCCAAGCAGGCATTCCTCCAAAAATGATAAACAAATGGCCAAAGAGCATGAGAAAAAATGCTCAGCAATATTAGTCATTGGGAAAATACAAACCAAAACCACAGTGAGAAACTACTTCATACCCTTTAGAATGCCTGTAGTTTAAAATAATGCAAATATTAATTTGATGAGGATGTGAAAAATGCGTTACCCTAGTATACTGATAGTGGAAATGTAAAGTGGTGCAGTCATTGTGGAAAACAGTTCTTCAAAAAATTAAGCCTATAGTTACCATATAACCCAGTAATTCCACTTCTAAGTATAAATATTTGTATGAAAATGGTGATTATAGCACTATTCACAATAGCGAAAAGGCAGAAACAAGCCAATATCCATCATAGGATGAATTAATAAATAAATGTGGTATATACATACAATGGAATACAACTCTTCAATAAAAAGGCAACAATGTACTATGATACATACTATAACATAGATGAAATGTTAAAATGTTATGCTAAGTGAAAGCATGGTGGCTCACACCTGTAATTCTCACACTCTTGGAGGCTGAGGTGGAAGGATTGTTTGAGGCCAGGAATTCAGGATCAGCCTGGGCAACATAGGGAGACCTCGTTTATACAAATTGTTTAAAATATATACATTAGACAGGAGCGGTGGTGTGTGCTTGTTGCCCCAGCTGCTTGGAAAGCTGAGGCAAGAAGATCACTTGAGCCTGGGAAGTTGAGGCTGCAGTGAGCCAAGATTGTGCCACTGCACTTCTGCCTGGATGATAGAGCCAGACTCTATCTTAAAAAAAAAGAAGAAAGAAAGAAGAAAGAAGGAAGAAGAAAGAAGGAAGAAGGAGGAGAAGGAGGAGGAGGAGGAAGAAGAAGAAGGAGAAGGAGAAGGAGGAGAAAAGAAGAAGAAGAAGAAGAAGGAGAAGGAGAAGGAGAAGGAGGAGAAAAGAAGAAGAAGAAAAAGAAGAAGAAGAAGAAGAAGAAGAAGAAGAAGAAGAAGAAGAAGAA